>NW_025748793.1:0-2500 GCF_021184085.1 Oncorhynchus gorbuscha
GTAACCTGAGTGGATACACCCTTTACGTGTACAGCTGGAGTACACGGTTCTATGAGTGGGTAACCTGAGTGGATACACCCTTTACGTGTACAGCTGGAGTACACGGTTCTATGATGGGTAACCTGAGTGGATACACCCTTTACGTGTACAGCTGGAGTACACGGTTCTATGAGTGGGTAACCTGAGTGGATACACCCTTTACGTGTACAGCTGGAGTACACGGTTCTATGAGTGGGTAACCTGAGTGGATACACCCTTTACGTGTACAGCTGGAGTACACGGTTCTATGATGGGTAACCTGAGTGGATACACCCTTTACGTGTACAGCTGGAGTACACGGTTCTATGAGTGGGTAACCTGAGTGGATACACCCTTTACGTGTACAGCTGGAGTACACGGTTCTATGATGGGTAACCTGAGTGGATACACCCTTTACGTGTACAGCTGGAGTACACGGTTCTATGATGGGTAACCTGAGTGGATACACCCTTTACGTGTACAGCTGGAGTACACGGTTCTATGATGGGTAACCTGAGTGGATACACCCTTTACGTGTACAGCTGGAGTACACGGTTCTATGATGGGTAACCTGAGTGGATACACCCTTTACGTGTACAGCTGGAGTACACGGTTCTATGATGGGTAACCTGAGTGGATACACCCTTTACGTGTACAGCTGGAGTACACGGTTCTATGATGGGTAACCTGAGTGGATACACCCTTTACGTGTACAGCTGGAGTACACGGTTCTATGATGGGTAACCTGAGTGGATACACCCTTTACGTGTACAGCTGGAGTACACGGTTCTATGATGGGTAACCTGAGTGGATACACCCTTTACGTGTACAGCTGGAGTACACGGTTCTATGATGGGTAACCTGAGTGGATACACCCTTTACGTGTACAGCTGGAGTACACGGTTCTATGATGGGTAACCTGAGTGGATACACCCTTTACGTGTACAGCTGGAGTACACGGTTCTATGAGTGGGTAACCTGAGTGGATACACCCTTTACGTGTACAGCTGGAGTACACGGTTCTATGATGGGTAACACAAGAGTGGATACACCCTTTACGTGTGCAGCTGGAGTACACGGTTCTATGATGGATAACCTGAGTGGATACACCCTTTAAGAGTGTACAGCTGGAGTACACGGTTCTATGATGGGTAACCTGAGTGGATACACCCTTTACGATGTACAGCTGGAGTACCTGCGGTTCTATGATGGGTAACCTGAGTGGATACACCCTACGTGTACAGCTGGAGTACACGGTTCTATGATGGGTAACCTGAGTGGATACACCCTTTACGTGTACAGCTGGAGTACACGGTTCTATGATGGTTAACCTGAGTGGATACACCACTGCACGATGTACAGCTGGAGTACGGTTCTATGATAGGTAACCTGGTGGATACACCCTTTAGATCAATGCAGCTGGGTGGTTCTATGATAGGTAACCTGGTGGTTACACCTTCGTGTACAGCTGGAGTACGGTTCTATGAGTGGGTAACCTGAGTGGATACACCCTTTACGTGTACAGCTGGAGTACGGTTCTATGATGGGTAACCTGGTGGATACACCTTCATTGTACAGCTGGAGTACCGCGGTTTCTATGAAGTGGATAACCTAGTGGATACACCCTTCGTGTACAGCTGGAGTACGGTTCTATGAAATTCAGCTGGATACAGTAGCACGGTTCTATGATGGGTAACCTGAGTGGATACACGGTTCCGATGGGTAACCTGGTGGATACACGTGTACAGCTGGAGTACCACGGTTCTATGATGGATAACCTGAGTGGATACACCCTTTACGTGTACAGCTGAGTACGGTTCTATGATGGGTAACCTGAGTGGATACACTACGTGTACAGCTGGAGTACGGTTCAGCTGGATACAGTACACGGTTCTATGATGGGTAACCTGAGTGGATACACCCTTTACGTGTACAGCTGGAGTACGGTTCTATGATGGGTAACCTGAGTGGATACACCCTTTACGTGTACAGCTGGAGTACACGGTTCTATGATGGGTAACCTGAGTGGATACACCCTTTTACGTGTACAGCTGGAGTACACGGTTCTATGATGGGGTAACCTGAGTGGATACACCCTTTACGTGTACAGCTGGAGTACACGGTTCTATGATAGGTAACCTGAGTGGATACACCCTTTACGTGTACAGCTGGAGTACACGGTTCTATGAGTGGGTAACCTGAGTGGATACACCCTTTACGTGTACAGCTGGAGTACATGGTTCTGATGGGTGGGTGTGTGTGTGAGGGTAACCTGGTGGATACACCCTTTCGTGCAGCTGGGTACGGTTGGAAGTGGGTGGGTGTGTGTGTGAGGGTAACCTGAGTGGATACACCCTTTACATACAGCTGGGTACACGGTTCTATGATGGGTCGGTGTGTGTGTGAGGGGGTAACCTGGTGGATACACCCTTTACGTGTACATGGGTACAGGTTCTATGATGGGTGGGTGTGTGTGTGAGGT
>NW_025748793.1:7500-25000 GCF_021184085.1 Oncorhynchus gorbuscha
CCTCCCCCTCCCTCTGTCTCGTTCTGTGTGTCAGGCATCCAGACCTTGTCTGCAGGCCAGTGTCTCTCTCTGTCTCGTTCTGTGTGTCTGGTACGACATCACCAGACCTTGGTGTCTGCCTCCCCCCGTGCAGGCCAGTGTCTCTCTCTCTCTGTCTCGTTCTGTGTGTCTGGTACGACATCACCAGACCTTGGTGTCTGCCTCCCCCTGTGCAGGCCAGTGTCTCTCTCTCTCTCTGTCTCGTTCTGTGTGTCTGGTACGGCATCACCAGACCTTGGTGTCTGCCTCCCCCCCCGTGCAGGCCAGTGTCTCTCTCTCTCTCTGTCTCGTTCTGTGTGTCTGTACGGCATCACCAGACCTTGGTGTCTGCCCCCCCCCGTGCAGGCCAGTGTCTCTCTCTCTCTCTGTCTCGTTCTGTGTGTCTGGTACGGCATCACCAGACCTTGGTGTCTGCCTCCCCCTCCCCCGTGCAGGCCAGTGTCTCTCTCTCTCTCTCTGTCTCGTTCTGTGTGTCTGTACGGCATCACCAGACCTTGGTGTCTGCCTCCCCCCTCCCCCCGTGCAGGCCAGTGTCTCTCTCTCTCTCTGTCTCGTTCTGTGTGTCTGGTACGACATCACCAGACCTTGGTGTCTGCCTCCCCCTCCCCCCGTGCAGGCCAGTGTCTCTCTCTCTCTGTCTTGGTTCCGTTCTGTGTGTCTGGTAGGACATCACCAGACCTTGTGTCTGCTCCCCCCCCTCCGTGCAGGGCAGTGTCTCTCTCTGTCTCTGTCTCGTTCTGTGTGTCTGGTACGACATCACCAGACCTTGGTGTCTGCCTCCCCCCGTGCAGGCCAGTGTCTCTCTCTCTCTGTCTCGTTCTGTGTGTCTGGTCTTGGCATCACCAGACCTTGGTGTCTGCCCCCTCCCCCCGTGCAGGCCAGTGTCTCTCTCTCTCTCTGTCTCGTTCTGTGTGTTCAATTGCGACATCACCAGACCTTGTGTCTGCCCCCCCGTGCAGGCCAGTGTCTCTCTCTGTCTCGTTCTGTGTGTCTGGTACAGCATCACCAGACCTTGGTGTCTGCCCCCCCCTCCCCCCGTGCAGGCCAGTGTCTCTCTCTCTCTGTCTCGTTCTGTGTCTGGTACGACATCACCAGACCTTGGTGTCTGCCTCCCCCCGTGCAGGCCAGTGTCTCTCTCTCTCTGTCTCGTTCTGTGTGTCTGGTACTTCCACCAGACCTGTGTCTGCCTCCCCGTGCAGGCCAGTGTCTCTCTCTCTCTCTGTCTCGTTCTGTGTGTCTGGTACGTCATCACCAGACCTTGGTGTCTGCCCCCCTCCCCTGTGCAGGCCAGTGTCTCTCTCTCTCTGTCTCGTTCTGTGTGTCTGGTACGACATCACCAGACTTGAGTGTCTGCCTCCCCCCGTGCAGGCCAGTGTCTCTCTCTCTCTGTCTCGCTCTGTGTGTCTGGTACGGCATCACCAGACCTTGGTGTCTGCCTCCCCCCGTGCAGGCCAGTGTCTCTCTCTCTGTCTCGTTCTGTGTCTGGTACGGCATCACCAGACCTGGTGTCTGCCCCCCGTGCAGGCCAGTGTCTCTCTCTCTCTGTCTCGTTCTGTGTGTCTGGTACGGCCATCACCAGACCTTGGTGTCTGCCTCCCAGCTCCGTCACCGTTAACTCTACCGATGAGTTGTGGCCCGAGCGTTAAACTGTGCACAGTCCCAGTCAATGTTTATGTCTACCAATCAACTGCTATGTGTTTTATTTCATGTGGAATTATGTACAAGGCCTTCCTAAAACATGCCTGCATGTATTCAGCATAGCCGGTTTATGAGCTGCAGGAGGGACATCACAATATCCTAGTTGAAGAAGCAATGTTCTTGCGTATTTCAGTTTGGAGGAGGCCATTTTGTTTTCCTTTGTTTTGGTTTTTTGGGTGGGTTGTCGTTCTGTTGCAGATTTCTCTTTAGTCCTTGCTCTCACCGGATGGTGATAAAAAGAGAGAAAGGTGCGAGAGGTAAGATATGAATGGAGAAGAGTTGAAAAGTGAGGGGTTTCGGGGAAAAGAGGGAGAGAATAAGTGAGGGATGTGAAAGAGAAACATGATCCGAGGAGGACGGCTGCAAGTTCAGAAAGAGAAAGAACGTTGCAGAAAAGTGTATTGAAGGATGTAAGGAAAGAGGAGAGGGGAAGTGGAGTCCAGTGGATTAGGGAGGTGAAGACACGGTCCCCTAGGAGAAGAACAAAACAAATGGATTTAAGCCTTTGATATCTCCTCCCCCAAGGGTGTGTGTGTGTGTGTGTGTGTGTGTGTGTGTGTGTGTGTGTGTGTGTGTGTGTGTGTGTGTGTGTGTGTGTGTGTGTGTGTGTGTGTGTGTGTGTGTGTGTGTGTGTGTGTGTGTGTGTATTAGTGTGTGTTTGATAGGTCCCCCTAAGGATCCCAAGCCCCAAATCAAACAAGCTTGTAAATGTTGGCCCACAAAGGGATAAAGAAGGAAGCCAAAAAGTCCCCCCACTATGTGACCTGTGTGTTCAGATGAGCAGCTGAGATTAGTCCTTCCTGCCCCGTGTGTTAACACAGCCCACTCCAGATACTTTGCGGGGAAGGAAGTGAGGGGACCCAAAAGTGTTTTGTCCCCAAATCAACGTGAGCAGAGAGCAAACAGACCTTTAATCCTGATGGACAGCACGACTTGACATCAATTTGTCCCTGGGTGGGCAGGACCACAGGGCCCCATGTTACTATGTCTCCCTAATCCTCACTCTTCTCTTCCTCTCATTTCCTCCTCTCCTTCCTTCTCTCTCAGTGACTAGCTCAAGTCTCCTTACCCATCCCTCAACGTCCTCTTCCTCCTCTTCCTCCTCTCTCCTTTCCTCTCCTCCCTCTCTTCCTTCTCTCTCAGTGACTAGCTCAAGTCTCCTTATACCCCTCCCCCTCAACCTCCTACGTTCCTCACTCTTCTCCTGCTCTCTCTTCTATCCTCTCTCATCCTTCCCTCCCCCTCCCCTCTCTCCACCCTCCTCCCCTTCTCTCCCCCTCTTCTCCTTTCCTCCACTCTCTTCCATTCTCTTCCCGCCCTCCACTCCCCACCTCCTCCTCCCTTCTCTCTCCTCCACTCCACTCCCCACCTCTTCCTCTCCTCCCCTTCTCTCTCCTCCCTCTCCACTCCCCACCTCTTCCTCTCCTCCCTTCTCTCTCCTCCCTCCCTCCACTCCCTTCTCTCTCCCCCTCCCTCCCTCCCTTCTCTCTCCTCCTCCACTCCACCCCACCTCTTCCTCTCCTCCCTTCTCTATCCTCCACTCCACTGCCCACCTCACCTCTCTCCTCCCTTCTCTCTCCCCACTCCACTCCCCACCTCTTCCTCTCTCCCTTCTCTCCCTCCACTCCCTCCCCACCTCTTCCTCTCCTCCCCTTCTCTCTCCCTCCACTCCTCCCCACCTCTTCCTCTCTCCCTTCTCTCTCCCTCACTCCCTCCCCACCTCTTCCTCTCTCCCTTCTCTCTCCTCCACCCTCCCTCCCACCTCTTCCTCTCTCCCTTCTCTCTCCTCCCTCCCTCCCTCCCCACCTCTTCCTCTCCTCCCTTCTCTCTTCTCCCTCCCACCCACTCCCCACCTCTTCCTCTCCTCCCTTCTCTCTCCTCCCTCCCTCCCCACCTCTTCCTCTCCTCCCCTTCTCTATCCTCCACTCCACTCCCCACCTCTTCCTCTCCTCCCTTCTCTCTCCTCCTCCCACTCCCCACCTCTTCCTCTCCTCCCTTCTCATTCAGCTCAGACCTTTCCTCCCTCCATTCAGAGTGAGTTTCCACGGTGATAAATCGTGATGCGTGGGGCTGGCGGACTGTGAGTAGTAATTCACCGCTGCTTTGGAACTCAATCTGAAGACAGCAGACAAGAGAATGCATCTCAAGTAGAGCATGGGAGGGAGAGATATATGGAAGGGATTTTATTGTGCAGTATTTCATGGGAGGCTATGCTATCTGATATCTGGACTAGGACAGTACACTTGGACTCAAATGAAAAAGAGTGTATTCTCTTGATTGTAGAGATTGAAGGATGAAAAACAGAATCAGTGAAGGACATTTAAATTAAAGAAGAAAACGGTTCAGTAAAATTGTTCGTAAAAAAGAGATTTTTTTTCATGCTCAAATCAAAATTACATTTTCGTGAGTCACTAACTAGTGATGCGAAATGTGGTAGAGGGAGAGGGGGAAGCATAGAGGAGTAGAGAGAACAGAGGAGAGGGAGAGGACTAGAGGGAGAGAGAGAACAGAGGGGAGGCATAGAGGGAGTAGAGAGAACAGAGAGGGAGAGGGAGAGGGGAGGCATAGAGAGAGAGAGAGAGGAGAGGGAGAACAGAGAGTAGAGAGAACAGGAGAGAGGGGAGGGGAGGCATAGAGGAGTAGAGAGAACAGAGAGGAGGGAGAGGGAAGGAGGGAGTAGAGGCAGGAGGAGGAGAGGGAAGCAGAGAGGAGAGAACAGGAGAGAGGGGAGGGGCATAGAGGAGTAGAGAGAACAGAGAGAGGGAGAGAGGAGAAGGGGAGGCATAGAGGGAGTAGAGAGAACAGAGAGGAGAGGAGAGGGAAGCATAGAGGGAGTAGAGAGAACAGAGAGGAGAGGGAGGGGGGAGGGAGGCATAGAGGGAGTAGAGAGAACAGAGAGGAGAGAGAGGAGAGGGAGTAGAGAGAACAGAGAGGAGAGGGAGGGGGAGCATAGAGGGAGTAAAGAGAACAGAGAGGAGAGGGAGGGAAGCATAGAGGGAGTAGAGAGAACAGAGAGGAGAGGGAGAGGGAGGCATAGAGGGAGTAGAGAGAACAGAGAGGAGAGGGAGAGGGAGGCATAGAGGGAGTAGAGAGAACAGAGAGGAGAGGGAGAGGGAGCATAGAGGGAGTAGAGAGAACAGAGAGGAGAGGAGGAATAGAGGGAGTAGAGAGAACAGAGAGGAGATAGAGGGAGAGAGAGAACAGAGAGGAGGGAGGGAGCATAGAGGGAGTAGAGAGAACAGAGGAGAGGGAAAGGGGAGGCATAGAGGGAGTAAAGAGAACAGAGAGGAGAGGGAGAGGAGGCATAGAGGGGAAGAGAGAACAGAGAGGAGAGGGAAAGGGAGGCATAGAGGAGTAGAGAGAACAGAGAGGAGAGGGAGAGGGAGGCATAGAGGGAAGAGAGAACAGAGAGGAGAGGGAGAGGGGAGGCATAGAGGGAGTAGAGAGAACAGAGAGGAGAGGGAGAGGGAGGCATAGAGGGAGTAGAGAGAACAGAGAGGAGAGAGGGGAGAGGGAAGCATAGAGGGAGTAGAGAGAACAGAGAGAGAGGGGAGGGAACAGAGAGGAGAGGGGAGAGGGAGAGGGAAGCATAGAGGGAGTAAAGAGAACAGAGAGGAGAGGGGGAGGGAAGCATAGAGGGAGTAGAGAGAACAGAGAGGAGGGGAGGGGGAGAAGGGAAGCATAGAGGGAGTAGAGAGAACAGAGAGAGAGGGGGGGGAGCATAGAGGGAGTAGAGAGAACAGAGAGGAGATGGAGAGGGGAGAAGGGAGCATAGAGGGAGAGAGAACAGAGAGGAGGGGAGGAAGAGGGGAGAGAGAGAACAGAGGGAGAGGGAAGGGAAGCATAGAGGAGAGGAGAGAGGAAGGGAACAGGGAGTAGAGAGAACAGAGGGAGGGGAGGGAAGCATAGAGGGAGTAGAGAGAACAGAGAGGAGAGGGGAGGGAAGAGAGGAGAGAGGGGAGGAGAGGGGGAGGAAGCATAGAGGGAGTAGAGAGAACAGAGAGGGAGTAGAGAGAACAGAGAGGAAGAGGGAGTAGAGAGAACAGGGGAAGGGGGGAAGCATAGAGGGAGTAGAGAGAACAGAGAGGAGAGGGAGGGGGGGAAGGGAAGCATAGAGGGAGTAGAGAGAACAGAGAGAAGAGGGGAGGGAAGCATAGAGGGAGTAGAGAGAACAGAGAGAGAGAGGGGGAGGGAAGCATAGAGGGAGTAAAGAGAACAGAGAGGAGAGGGAGGGGGAAGGGAAGCATAGAGGGAGTAGAGAGAACAGAGAGAAGAGGGGGAGGGAAGCATAGAGGGAGTAGAGAGAACAGAGAGGAGAGGGGGGCCAAGGCCAGGGGTGCTAAGAGGGGGAGGCCTCTGGGGACCTCCAGTCAAACTTCTCTCCTTCCCTCCCTTCTTTTCCCTTCACTTGTTCCTCCTCTCCCTTCTCTCCTTCATAGTAGAAGCAGAAAGTGGGCCTAGCGGTGAACCCAGGGGTTAGGCAGAGGACACAATGTCTTGTAAAACATATGCACTTAATATTAGGGCCATAAAACTTAAAAGCTATTTTGGAAAATAGAAAGGGAAATATTTATGCGTCTGGTCCGGGGTCTGGGATAGAGGGCCCTGTTTTAACCTGGGGTCTGGGGATAGAGGGCCCTGTTTCAACCTGGGGTCTGGGATAGAGGGCCCTGTTTTAACCTGGGGTCTGGGATAGAGGGCCCTGTTTTAACCTGGGGTCTGGGGTGGCAGGTAGCCTCGTGGTTAGAGCGTTGGACTAGTAACCGAAAGGTTTCAAGATCAAATTACCAAGCTGACAAGGTAAAGAAATCTGTCGTTTTGCCCCTAAACAGGCAGTTAACCCACTGTTCCTAGGCCGTCATTGAAAATAAGAATTTGTTCTTAACTGACTTGCCTAGTTAAATAAAGGTAAACTAAATAAAAAATAGAGGGCCCTGTTTTATCCATACCCCACAACCAGCATACCCTCCAGCCCAGCATACCCTCCAGCCCAGCATACCCTCCAGCCCAGCATACCCTCCAGCCCAGCATACCCTCCAGCCCAGCATACCCCCCAGCCCAGCATACCCCCCAGCTCAGCATACCCCACAGCCAGCATACCCCACATCCCAGCATACCCCCCAGCCCAGCATACCCCCCAGCCAGCATACCCCCCCCAGCCCAGCATACCCCCCAGCCCAGCATACCCCCAGCCCAACATTACCCCCCAGCCCAGCATACCCCCAGGTCAGCATACCCCCAGCCCAGTGACAGACGACAGAGAAAACACCATACCCCCGGCCAAACATACCCCCCAGCCCAGCATACCCCCAGACAGCATACCCCTCAGCTCAGCATACCCCCAGCCCAGCATACCCCCCAGCCAGCATACCCCCAGCCCAGCATACCCCCAGCCCAGCATACCCCCAGCATCGTGACAGACGACAGAGAAAACACCATACCCCCCAGCCCAGCATACCCCCAGCCCAGCATACCCCCAGCCCAGTGACAGACGACAGAGAAAACACCATACCCCCTGCCCAGCATACCCCCAGCCCAGTGACAGACGACAGAGAAAACACCATACCCCCCAGCCCAACATACCCCCATGTCTGGGCCTAATTACCAACCAAAGTAGGCCTCCTGTTTTAGTGGTGGCTGACTTCATAAATCGTGAGACGGCACTCTGTTTACGTTGAGTTGACCTTGCGGTGCCCCCTAGTTTCTGGGCTGGATTGGGGTTAGTATGTGTGTGTGTGACTGTGTGTTTCTCTTCCTCAGCGCTGGTAATATAGGACCTGCCATTTAATAGCACAGAGTTAGTAAGTTCAATGAAAGCTTGACGTAATCAAACAGCGATATTATAAACTGCAGGTCGTAACCCCAAAACGTCTGCTGAGAGACGTTGCCAGCAGACTAGAGCAGGCTGGGAAAAATCTAAATTAGTCTTCTTTTAGCTGATACAGTAAACATATATTAATTGATCGTCGTAACCTAGCCAACCGATATAATAATAATAATAATAATAATAATCCACATAATAATTCACATATCCCGTTGCTGCAGGGTTATTTCCCTGCTGTAGCAAACTGGCTCAAATTAAGATCCTCCATCTGTAGCTCTGTTCTAAAGTAGTGCACTATGTAGGGAATAGGGGTCCATAGGGCTCTGGTCAAAAGTAGTGCACTATGTAGGGAAAAGGGTGCCATTTGGGTCACACACCCTATTTCTTAAAGTGATCGTTCACAACAACAAATATTATCTAACTTTGTCTGAGACCGCGAGACAGACTCTAATGTCCACAACGGTCCCACACCATTGGTTGAACATGTTGGAGAACGCTGATCCTGAAGGGTACCATCACGCTGCACACCCATGGGAATATGGTGGGTAATGCTGAAGGCATCTCTACTGCTCTCGTTGGTGCTTCAACATGGAATATATCTTGGTAATACTGAAGGCATCTCTACTGCTCTCGTTGGTGCTTCAACATGGAATATATCTTGGTAATACTATCGTCATCTCTACTGCTCTCGTTGGTGCTTCAACATGGGACATATCTTTGTAATGCTATCGTCATCTCTACTGCTCTCGTTGGTGCTTCAACATGGAATATATCTTGGTAATACTATCGTCATCTCTACTGCTCTCGTTGGTGCTTCAACATGGAATATATCTTAGTAATGCTATCGTCATCTCTACTGCTCTCGTTGGTGCTTCAACATGGGACATATCTTGGTAATGCTGAAGGCATCTCTTCTTCTCTCGTTATGTCCGAAATGACACCCTATTCCCAGACCCCTATGAACCAGGGCCCATAGGGTCTGGTAACATGTAGTGTATCATATAGGGAACAGGTTGCCATTTGGGACCCAGCCTATGAGGTTTCCCCCTTTAATGTAAACCAGCATGTACGTGTTGGTGACGCTAGCTACATACAGCAGACAGATTTATAGCCTATTTTATCTAGCAGAGGGGAGGTATGGAACAGCAGGTGTGTGTGAGTGTGTGAACTTACCATCATAACACAACTCTGAAAGTCCATCATGTGGACAAATCTACGACTCATGACCTTACTGACTCCGTGCTATTAAATGTCAGGTCCTGTATCTACAGTGCTGAGGGCACACACACACACACACACACACACACACACACGCACGCACGCACACACACACACACACACGCACACGCACGCACACGCACGCACAGGCACACACACACACACACACACACACACACACACACACACACACACACACACACACACACACACACACACACACACACACACACACACACACACACACACACACACACACACACACACACACACACACACACACACACACACACGCACAGGCACGGACCAAAACATACTGAACATTTATGACCTTAACATTCCTACAGGGTCAAGCAATCTATCAAATCCTCCACATTCTGGATTCAATTACACCGGCTCTTGTGAGCAGAGGAGAGGCTATTTTAGCACCTTCATTCTGCCCAGTCGGAAGAGGTTCAGCCTCGTTGTTTAACACTTGCTCTCTGAACGCAACTCGGTGTTGCGCGTTGCGATCTCAGTTGACATTGAGTGGGTTTGTTTCCTGCGTTTTCTTTTTCGTGTATTGATAAGTATATATATTGTAAAGGGCTCATCTGGAAAAGAGACCTTGGCCTCAGCATGACTCCCCGTCGAAAAATAAATGTTCCATTAAATAAACATGGTCTGATTGATATGTTAGCCTCATTGGTCCGGTTTATTTCATCTTTGGAACAAAGCTCAGTGTGTGGCTCTCAACCGTCCTGAGGTGTATTCCACAGAGCAGGATCAATATCTGTGTTCGAATACCCATACTAACATACTGTATACTACATGCTTAATTATTAATATATGTATATATTTTTAAAAAAGTTTTATTTAAATAGGCAGTTAAGAACAAATTCTTATTTACAATGACGGCCTGCCCCGGTCAAATCCAGACTACGCTGGGCCAATTGTGCACCGCCCTTAATTTTAATTTTACCTTTATTTAACCAGGCAAGTCAGTTAAGAACATATTCTTATTTTCAATGACGGCCTGGGAACAGTGGGTTAACTGCCTGTTCAGGGGCAGAACGACAAATTTGTACCTTGTCAGCTCGGGGGTTTGAACTCACAACCTTCCGGTTACTAGTCCAACGCTCTAACCACTAGGCTACACATGGTGTGTACTTTTAGTTCATTTTAGTATACTGTAAACTCACTGTATTGTTTCAGTGGAGCGTACTAGAGCTTCGCCTGTCTACCGGAAGTTGATGTTGGTTGCTATGCAACCTCTTGACAGCTTGTTAGTTTATTAACAAATGACTAACTAAACATTTAACGTGTTCGGGTGTGTTCGTCAATTCAATCTGGAGTGTCAGAGTGCTCTCTGGGCGTTGGTAAATCCAGATTATTGTTAGATGGTCTGTTCATAATTGTCTGTTCATAAATCCAGAGTATTGTTAGATTGTCTGTTCATAATTGTCTGTTCATAAATCCAGAGTATTGTTAGATTGTCTGTTCATAAATCCAGTGTATTGTTAGATTGTCTGTTCATAAATCCAGTGTATTGTTAGATTGTCTGTTCATAAATCCAGTGTATTGTTAGATTGTCTGTTCATAAATCTAGAGTATTGTTAGATTGTCTGTTCATAATTGTCTGTTCATAAATCCAGAGTATTGTTAGATTGTCTGTTCATAAATCCAGTGTATTGTTAGATTGTCTGTTCATAAATCCAGTGTATTGTTAGATTGTCTGTTCATAATTGTCTGTTCATAAATCCAGAGTATTGTTAGATTGTCTGTTCATAATTGTCTGTTCATAAATCCAGTGTATTGTTAGATTGTCTGTTCATAAATCCAGTGTATTGTTAGATTGTCTGTTCATAATTGTCTGTTCATAAATCCAGTGTATTGTTAGATTGTCTGTTCATAAATCCAGATTATTGTTAGATTGTCTGTTCATAAATCCAGTGTATTGTTAGATTGTCTGTTCATAAATCCAGTGTATTGTTAGATTGTCTGTTCATAATTGTCTGTTCATAAATCCAGATTATTGTTAGATTGTCTGTTCATAAATCCAGAGTATTGTTAGATTGTCTGTTCATAATTGTCTGTTCATAAATCCAGAGTATTGTTAGATTGTCTGTTCATAATTGTCTGTTCATAAATCCAGATTATTGTTAGATTGTCTGTTCATAATAAGTCTGTTCACAAATCCAGATTATTGTTAGATTGTCTGTTCATAAATCCAGAGTATTGTTAGATTGTCTGTTCATAATTGTCTGTTCATAAATCCAGAGTATTGTTAGATTGTCTGTTCATAATTGTCTGTTCATAAATCCAGATTATTGTTAGATTGTCTGTTCATAATTGTCTGTTCATAAATCCAGTGTATTGTTAGATTGTCTGTTCATAATTGTCTGTTCATAAATCCAGTGTATTGTTAGATTGTCTGTTCATAAATCCAGTGTATTGTTAGATTGTCTGTTCATAAATCCAGATTATTGTTAGATTGTCTTTTCATAATTGTCTGTTCATAAATCCAGTGTATTGTTAGATTGTCTGTTCATAATTGTCTGTTCATAAATCCAGTGTATTGTTAGATTGTCTGTTCATAAATCCAGTGTATTGTTAGATTGTCTGTTCATAATTGTCTGTTCATAAATACAGTGTATTGTTAGATTGTCTGTTCATAATTGTCTGTTCATAAATCCAGAGTATTGTTAGATTGTCTGTTCATAATTGTCTGTTCATAAATCCAGAGTATTGTTAGATTGTCTGTTCATAATTGTCTGTTCATAAATCCAGTGTATTGTTAGATTGTCTGTTCATAAATCCAGTGTATTGTTAGATTGTCTGTTCATAATTGTCTGTTCATAAATCCAGAGTATTGTTAGATTGTCTGTTCATAATTGTCTGTTCATAAATCCAGTGTATTGTTAGATTGTCTGTTCATAATTGTCTGTTCATAAATCCAGTGTATTGTTAGATTGTCTGTTCATAAATCCAGATTATTGTTAGATTGTCTGTTCATAGTTGTCTGTTCATAAATCCAGTGTATTGTTAGATTGTCTGTTCATAAATCCAGTGTATTGTTAGATTGTCTGTTCATAAATCCAGTGTATTGTTAGATTGTCTGTTCATAAATCCAGTGTATTGTTAGATTGTCTGTTCATAAATCCAGTGTATTGTTAGATTGTCTGTTCATAATTGTCTGTTCATAAATCCAGATTATTGTTAGATTGTCTGTTCATAAATCCAGTGTATTGTTAGATTGTCTGTTCATAATTGTCTGTTCATAAATCCAGATTATTGTTAGATTGTCTGTTCATAATTGTCTGTTCATAAATCCAGTGTATTGTTAGATTGTCTGTTCATAATTGTCTGTTCATAAATCCAGTGTATTGTTAGATTGTCTGTTCATAAATCCAGTGTATTGTTAGATTGTCTGTTCATAATTGTCTGTTCATAAATCCAGTGTATTGTTAGATTGTCTGTTCATAATTGTCTGTTCATAAATCCAGAGTATTGTTAGATTGTCTGTTCATAAATCCAGTGTATTGTTAGATTGTCTGTTCATAAATCCAGTGTATTGTTAGATTGTCTGTTCATAAATCCAGTATATTGTTAGATTGTCTGTTCATAAATCCAGTGTATTGTTAGATTGTCTGTTCATAAATCTAGAGTATTGTTAGATTGTCTGTTCATAATTGTCTGTTCATAAATCCAGAGTATTGTTAGATTGTCTGTTCATAATTGTCTGTTCATAAATCCAGTGTATTGTTAGATTGTCTGTTCATAAATCCAGTGTATTGTTAGATTGTCTGTTCATAAATCCAGTGTATTGTTAGATTGTCTGTTCATAAATCTAGAGTATTGTTAGATTGTCTGTTCATAATTGTCTGTTCATAAATCCAGTGTATTGTTAGATTGTCTGTTCATAATTGTCTGTTCATAAATCCAGTGTATTGTTAGATTGTCTGTTCATAAATCCAGTGTATTGTTAGATTGTCTGTTCATAATTGTCTGTTCATAAATCCAGTGTATTGTTAGATTGTCTGTTCATAATTGTCTGTTCATAAATCCAGTGTATTGTTAGATTGTCTGTTCATAAATCCAGATTATTGTTAGATTGTCTGTTCATAATTGTCTGTTCATAAATCCAGTGTAATGTTAGATTGTCTGTTCATAAATCCAGTGTATTGTTAGATTGTCTGTTCATAATTGTCTGTTCATAAATCCAGTGTATTGTTAGATTGTCTGTTCATAAATCCAGATTATTGTTAGATTGTCTGTTCATAAATCCAGAGTATTGTTAAATTGTCTGTTCATAATTGTCTGTTCATAAATCCAGTCTATTGTTAGATTGTCTGTTCATAAATCCAGTGTATTGTTAGATTGTCTGTTCATAATTGTCTGTTCATAAATCCAGATTATTGTTAGATTGTCTGTTCATAAATCCAGTGTATTGTTAGATTGTCTGTTCATAAATCCAGAGTATTGTTAAATTGTCTGTTCATAAATCCAGAGTATTGTTAGATTGTCTGTTCATAATTGTCTGTTCATAAATCCGGTGTATTGTTAGATTGTCTGTTCATAATTGTCTGTTCATAAATCCAGTGTATTGTTAGATTGTCTGTTCATAATTGTCTGTTCATAAATCCAGTGTATTGTTAGATTGTCTGTTCATAATTGTCTGTTCATAAATCCAGTGTATTGTTAGATTGTCTGTTCATAATTGTCTGTTCATAAATCCAGTGTATTGTTAGATTGTCTGTTCATAATTGTCTGTTCATAAATCCAGTGTATTGTTAGATTGTCTGTTCATAAATCCAGTGTATTGTTAGATTGTCTGTTCATAATTGTCTGTTCATAAATCCAGTGTATTGTTACATTGTCTGTTCATAAATCCAGTGTATTGTTAGATTGTCTGTTCATAATTGTCTGTTCATAAATCCAGTGTATTGTTAGATTGTCTGTTCATAAATCCAGTGTATTGTTAGATTGTCTGTTCATAATTGTCTGTTCATAAATCCAGTGTATTGTTACATTGTCTGTTCATAAATCCAGTGTATTGTTAGATTGGGGGTATCAGGATGGACATGGGGTATCTAAATGGACATGGGATATCTAGATGAACGTGGGGCATCTAGATGGACATGGGGCATCTAGATGGACATGGGGTATCAAGACGAACATGGGGTATCTAAATGGACATGGGGTATCAAGATGGACATGGGGTATCTAGATGGACATGGGGTATCAAGACGAACATGGGGTATCTAGATGGACATGGGGCATCTAGATGGACATGGGATATCAAGACGAACATGGGGTATCTAAATGGACATGGGGTATCAAGATGGACATGGGGTATCTAGATGGACATGGGGCATCTAGATGGACTTGGGGTATCAAGACAAACATGGGGTATTTAGATGGACATGGGGTATCTAGATGGACATGGTATATCTAGATGAACATGGGGTATCTAGATGGACATGGGGTATCTAGATGGACATGGTATATCTAGATGAACATGGGGTATCTAAATGGACATGGGGTATCAAGATGGACATGGGGTATCTAGATGGACATGGGGTATCAAGACGAACATGGGGTATCTAGATGGACATGGGGTATCAAGACGAACATGGGGTATCTAGATGGACATGGGGCATCTAGATGGACATGGGGTATCAAGACGAACATGGGGTATCTAAATGGACATGGGGTATCAAGATGGACATGGGGTATCTAGATGGACATGGGGCATCTAGATGGACTTGGGGTATCAAGACAAACATGGGGTATCTAGATGGACATGGTATATCTAGATGAACATGGGGTATCTAGATGGACATGGGGTATCTAGATGGACATGGTATATCTAGATGAACATGGGGTATCTAGATGGACATGGGGTATCTAGATGGACATGGGGTATCTAGATGGACATGGGGTATCTAGATGGACATGGGGTATCTAGATGGACATGGGTATCAGGATGGACATGGGGTATCTAGATGGACATGGGTAACAGGATGGACATGGGGTATCTAGATGGACATGGGGTATCTAGATGAACTTGTGGTTCTTGTAGTTCTGTAGTTCTCTCTTTCCTCATGTCTCTCTTGTCTCACCATTTCTCTCTTTCATTCCCTCCCTCTGTTATAAGTCCTCTCATTCTCTAGGTTTCTATTCAGCCTTCTGTCATTCTCTCTCTCTCTCTATTTCCCTTCAGTCTTCTCTCATCTGGTCACTGTGGTATAGGGCCTAGGTGGCTTTCTCACATATTCTCTCATTCTGTATCTTTCTATGTTGTAGTTCTCTCTCTTCCTCTCTCTACTTCTGTGCCTCTCCTTCTCTCTCTCTTCTCTGTGGTAGAGTGGTGATAAATCCCTATTTTATTACATGAGAATTCCTCTCTCTCCACAGGGCTGACAGCTCCCAGTGTTCTCAGGACCCATCAGACCAGGCCCAGCACACCCTCCTCTCCTCCTCCTTTTCCCCTCCTCCCTCTCCTTTCCATCTGACCCTTATTACAGAGCCGCAGAGAGAGACCATCAGACCCAGAGCAAGAGAGAAGAGGAGAGAGAGAGAGACAGAGAGAGAGAGAGAGAGAGAGAGAGAGAGAGAGAGAGAGAGAGAGAGAGAGAGAGAGAGAGAGAGAGAGAGAGAGAGAGAGAGAGAGAGAGCGGGAGAAAGAGAGAGAGAGAGAGAGCGGGAGAAAGAGAGAGAGAGAGAGAGAGAGAGAGAGAGAGAGAGAGAGAGAGAGAGAGAGAGAGAGAGAGAGAGAGAGCGAGAGAGAGAGAGAGAGAGAGAGAGAGAGAGAGAGAGAGAGAGAGACAGACAGACAGACAGAGATGAAGAGAGAGAGCGCGAGAGAGAGAGAGAGAGAGAGAGAGAGAGAGAGAGACAGAGAGAGAGAGAGAGAGAGAGAGAGAGAGAGAGAGAGAGAGAGAGAGAGAGAGAGAGAGAGAGAGACAGACAGAGATGAAGAGAGAGAGGAAGAGAGAGAGATGTGTTAGAAGGTAAAAGAGAGAATGAGAGGGGTTGAAGACAAGGTAGATTTACATTTAAGTCATTTAGCAGACGCTCTTATCCAGAGCGACTTACAAATTGGTGCATTCACCTTATGACATCCAGTGGGACAGTCACTTAACAATAGTGCATCTAAAACTTAGGGGGGGTGGGGTGAGAGGGATTACTTAACCTATCCTAGGTATTCCTTAAAGAGGTGGGGTTTCAGGTGTCTCCGGAAGGTGGTGATTGACTCCGCTGTCCTGGCGTCGTGATGCATGCAGGGGAGGGAGATGGACAGATGGAGAAAAGGGAAAGAAGAGAGAGAGGTGAACAAGATAAGGTGGAGGAGTTGGGCTGTTATAGTTCAGCAGATGATAAGGTGGAGGAGTTGGGCTGTTATAGTTCAGCAGATGATAAGGTGGAGGAGTTGGGCTGTTATAGTTCAGCAGATGATAAGGTGGAGGAGTTGGGCTGTTATAGTTCAGCAGATGATAAGGTGGAGGAGTTGGGCTGTTATAGTTCAGCAGATGATAAGGTGGAGGAGTTGGGCTGTTATAGTTCAGCAGATGATAAGGTGGAGGAGTTGGGCTGTTATAGTTCAGCAGATGATAAGGTGGAGGAGTTGGGGCTGTTATAGTTCAGAAGACGATAAGGTGGAGGAGTTATGGAGGAGTTGGGCTGTTATAGTTCAGCAGATGATAAGGTGGAGGAGTTGGGGCTGTTATAGTTCAGCAGATGATAAGGTGGAGGAGTTGGGGCTGTTATAGTTCAGCAGATGATAAGGGGGAGGAGTGGGGCTGTTATAGTTCAGCAGATGATAAGGTGGAGGAGTTATGGAGGAGTTGGACTGTTATAGTTCAGCAGATGATAAGGTGGAGGAGTTGGGCTGTTATGGTGAATCAGATGATAAGGGGGATGAGTTGGGGCTGTTATAGTTCAGCAGATGATAAGGTGGAGGAGTTGGGGCTGTTATAGTTCAGCAGATGATAAGGTGGAGGAGTTGGGGCTGTTATGGTGAATCAGATGATAAGGGGGAGGAGTTGGGGCTGTTATAGTTCAGCAGATGATAAGGTGGAGGAGTGGGGCTGTTATAGTTCAGCAGATGATAAGGTGGAGGAGTTGGGGCTGTTATAGTTCAGCAGATGATAAGGTGGAGGAGTTGGGCTGTTGTGGGTTAGTAGATGATAAGGTGGAGGAGTTGGGCTGTTGTGGTAAATCAGTGACATTGTTCATTCTGTGAGATGGGCAGAAGAACCACAAGGCAGGTAGAAGAATGGAGACAGTACCAGGGGTTCATTGGATAATGTCTGTTTTGTCCTGGACAGCCCTGGCCAGTGATGGTGTCGCTGGAGACTGAGTGTACTTTAATGTTAACAGCAGAGGTGGACGAGCCAAAATCTATTATTTGGAGAGAGCGCCAGCTTGTCCCAAAGCAGTTGTGTTTATGAACCACTTCTTCTGGCACCTGTTACAGAGGGAGTCTGCCAGGCACACACACACACACACACACACACACACACACACACACACACACACACACACACACACACACACACACACACACACACACACACACACACACACACACACACACACACACACACACACACACACACACACACACACACACACATTCGGACAATCTCCAGCCAAACAATTATCTCTTTTAGATTATGATGGAGAGGCTGTATCTTCAGGACTAGGAGGGTGATGGGGAGGCTGTATCTTCAGGAC
>NW_025748794.1:0-30797 GCF_021184085.1 Oncorhynchus gorbuscha
CATAAGACCTGCTATAACTACAGAGAACTAGTCACCCTGACATAAGACCTGCTATAACTACAGAGAACTAGTCACCCTGACATAAGGTCAGACCTGCTATAACTACAGAGAACTAGTCACCCTGACATAAGACCTGCTATAACTACAGAGAACTAGTCACCCTGACATAAGACCTGCTATAACTACAGAGAACTAGTCACCCTGACATAAGACCTGCTATAACTACAGAGAACTAGTCACCCTGACATAAGACCTGCTATAACTACAGAGAACTAGTCACCCTGACATAAGACCTGCTATAACTACAGAGAACTAGTCACCCTGACATAAGGTCAGACCTGCTATAACTACAGAGAACTAGTCACCCTGATATAAGACCTGCTATAACTACAGAGAACTAGTCACCCTGACATAAGACCTGCTATAACTACAGAGAACTAGTCACCCTGATATAAGGTCAGACCTGCTATAACTACAGAGAACTAGTCACCCTGATATAAGACCTGCTATAACTACAGAGAACTAGTCACCCTGACATAAGGTCAGACCTGCTATAACTACAGAGAACTAGTCACCCTGACATAAGACCTGCTATAACTACAGAGAACTAGTCACCCTGATATAAGACCTGCTATAACTACAGAGAACTAGTCACCCTGACATAAGGTCAGACCTGCTATAACTACAGAGAACTAGTCACCCTGACATAAGACCTGCTATAACTACAGAGAACTAGTCACCCTGACATAAGACCTGCTATAACTACAGAGAACTAGTCACCCTGACATAAGGTCAGACCTGCTATAACTACAGAGAACTAGTCACCCTGATATAAGACCTGCTATAACTACAGAGAACTAGTCACCCTGACATAAGACCTGCTATAACTACAGAGAACTAGTCACCCTGATATAAGGTCAGACCTGCTATAACTACAGAGAACTAGTCACCCTGATATAAGACCTGCTATAACTACAGAGAACTAGTCACCCTGACATAAGGTCAGACCTGCTATAACTACAGAGAACTAGTCACCCTGACATAAGACCTGCTATAACTACAGAGAACTAGTCACCCTGACATAAGACCTGCTATAACTACAGAGAACTAGTCACCCTGACATAAGGTCAGGCTTGGCCTGGGTTGTACTGGCTGTTTTGGTAACAAAACAAGAACAGGCACACACACACACACACACACACACACACACACACACACACACACACACACACACACACACACACACACACACACACACACACACACACACACACACACACACACACACACACACACACACACACACACACACACACACACACGCAGGGGTTGTTTTCCTGGTCAGGATGGTAGAAACAGAACGGCGCTGTGGAGGGAGACGCTTTGAGAACAGCTCTTTGTCCTTAAAGAGGGAAACAATGAGGGAAGCCACAGCCTCTGTCCCAAATGGCACACTATTCCCTGTATCGTGCACTATGTAGGCAATGGGTCCTGGTCAAAAGTAGTGCACTATAAAGAGATAGAGGTGCCATTGGGATGAACTCAGTCAAGTGGGCTGATTGTTCAGGACAAAACAAAACTAGCATAGGCATGCTATGCTGCTAACAGCCATAGACCTGGCAGTTCATGATGGTGATGCTAACAATATGAACTACAACTGATTCATGATGCTATGCTGCTAACAGCCATAGACCACAACCAGATTAATGATGCTAGATGCTGCTAACAGTCATAGACTACAACTGATTCATGATGCTAGACGATGCTAACAGCCATAGACTACAACTGATTCATGATGCTAGACGATGCTAACAGCCATAGACTACAACTGATTCATGATGCTACTGCTAACTTACACATAGACTACAACTGATTCATGATGCTAGAGCGATGCTAACAGTCATAGACTACAACTGATTCATGATGCTAGACGATGCTAACAGTCATAGACTACAACTGATTCATGATGCTAGACGATGCTAACAGTCATAGACTACAACTGATTCATGCTAGATGCTGCTAACAGTCATAGACTACAACTGATTCATGCTAGATGCTGCTAACAGTCATAGACTACAACTGATTCATGATGCTAGACGATGCTAACAGCCATAGACTACAACTGATTCATGCTAGATGCTGCTAACAGTCATAGACTACAACTGATTCATGCCGGAATATGAAAACAAATATTTATTTCAGACCCATGTCTTTTGCCTTGTGTGACCTCTGTGTGCGTGTTCCTAGTCGTTAGGGCACAGTGCTCCGTGATGCCTTCTTAACTTCCTGATAAGTGGCCCTTCTCTGGTGTTCTGCCCCAGGCAAACACACACCCTTTCTGGGAATGGGAGAGCCAGTGGTAATCAGGGACGATTTCATTCGTTACAATGAACACATTGACCCACTTCTATTGTGAGGCCGTTACGTCAATCCTGTGTGTGTGTGTGTGTGTGTGTGTGTGTGTGTGTGTGTGTGTGTGTGTGTGTGTGTGTGTAATGTGTGTGTGTGTGTGTGTGTGTGTGTTTGTAATATTTTCATTCTAATAATGTGTGTGTGTGTACAACAGCTCGACCATCTTCTATTAACTGTAGAACTCCCATTATTATCTCCACAGTAGCTACTCTCTTACAACACCCCCTCATTCACAGTCAGAGCTTGAGAGCAGACAGGAGAGACAGGGGAGACAGGGGAGACAGGAGAGACAGGGGAGACAGGAGAGACAGGGGAGACAGGAGAGACAGGAGAGACAGGGGAGCCAGGAGAGACAGGGAACACAGGAGAGACAGGGGAGAAAGGAGAGACAGGAGAGACAGGAGAGACAGGGGAGACAGGGGAGACAGAGGAGACAGGAGAGACAGGAGAGACAGGAGAGACAGAGGAGACAGGGGAGACAGGAGAGACAGGGGACACAGGAGAGACAGGGGAGACAGGAGGTCCCATGGGTCAAACACACAGATTATAACACTGTTAGAGAGGTCAAACAAACAGATTATAACACTGTTAGAGAGGTCAAAAACACAGATTATAACACTGTTAGAGAGGTCAAACACACAGATTATATCACTGTTAGAGAGTCAAACAACACAGATTATAACACTGTTAGAGAGGTCAAACAAAACAGATTATAACAATGTTAGAGAGGTCAAACACACAGATTATAACACTGTTAGAGAGGTCAAACACACAGATTATATCACTGTTAGAGAGGTCAAACACACAGATTATAACACTGTTAGAGAGGTCAAACACACAGATTATAACACTGTTAGAGAGGTCAAACACACAGATTATAACACTGTTAGAGAGGTCAAACACACAGATTATAACACTGTTAGAGAGGTCAAACACACAGATTATAACACTGTTAGAGAGGTCAAACACACAGATTATAACACTGTTAGAGAGGTCAAACACACAGATTATAACACTGTTAGAGAGGTCAAACACACAGATTATAACACTGTTAGAGAGGTCAAACACAGAGGTGTCGGTTTTAAAGAGATGCTCAGCACCAAACAAGTTCTGTAGGCTCTAGTGTTATCTCATCTTGACTATTGTCGGGTGATATTGGCCAAGTGCTACAAAGAAGGACCTAGAAAATCTGCAACAGAGAATCAGCTCTTGCTCTTTGATGGACACAGAGAACTAATGTCAGCAGTATGCATGTCAGCCTCTCTTGGGTCAGAGTTGAGAGGAGAGATTGACTGCATCAATTCTTGTTCAATTGTGAGAAAATTTTATTGTGTTGAAAATTCCAAATTGACTGTACAATCGATTTACATATACCGTAGTTCTGACAGACATAGTTACTCCACCAGACAGGTCACCAGACAGGTCACCAGACAGGTCACCAGACAGGCAAACAGACAGGCCACCAGACAGGCCTCCAGACAGGTCACCAGACAGGTCAACAGACAGGTCACCAGACAGGTCAACAGACAGGTCACCAGACAGGCCACCAGACAGGTCACCAGACAGGCCACCAGACAGGCCACCAGACAGGTCACCAGACAGGCCACCAGACAGGTCACCAGACAGGCCACCAGACAGGCCACCAGACAGGTCACCAGACAGGCCACCAGACAGGTCACCAGACAGGTCAACAGACAGGCCACCAGATAGGTCACCAGACAGGTCACCAGACAGGTCACCAGACAGGTCAACAGACAGGCCACCAGACAGGCCACCAGACAGGTCACCAGACAGGTCAACAGACAGGCCACCAGACAGGTCACCAGACAGGTCACCAGACAGGTCACCAGACAGGTCACCAGACAGGTCAACAGACAGGCCACCAGACAGGCCACCAGACAGGCCACCAGACAGGCCACCCTTCACAGTCCCCAAATCCAGAACAAATTCAAGGAAACTCACAGGATTATATAGAGCCCTGAATGCATGGAACTCCATTCCATCTCAGATTACTCAAGCAAACAGCTAAATGAGCTTTAAAAAATGAATAAAACACATCACAACACCTCTCCTCTATCAGACCTAATTAACTCTGAGGCATATGGGGCGACAGGGTAGCCTAGTGGTTAGAGTGGAGGGGCGACAGGGTAGCCTAGTGGTTAGAGTGGAGGGGCGACAGGGTAGCCTAGTGGTTAGAGTGGAGGGGCGACAGGGTAGCCTAGTGGTTAGAGTGGAGGGGCGACAGGGTAGCCTAGTGGTTAGAGTGGAGGGGCGGCAGGGTAGCCTAGTGGTTAGAGTGGAGGGGCGGCAGGGTAGCCTAGTGGTTAGAGTGGAGGGGCGGCAGGGTAGCCTAGTGGTTAGAGTGGAGGGGCGACAGGGTAGCCTAGTGGTTAGAGTGGAGGGGCGACAGGGTAGCCTAGTGGTTAGAGTGGAGGGGCGACAGGGTAGCCTAGTGGTTAGAGTGGAGGGGTGACAGGGTAGCCTAGTGGTTAGAGTGTTGGACTAGTAACCGAAAGGTTGCAAGTTCAAATCCCCGAGCTGACAAGGTCTGTTGTTCTGCCCCTGAACAGGCAGTTAACCCACTGTTCCCAGGCCGCCATTGAAAATAAGAATTTGTTCTTAACTGACTTGCCTAGTTAAATAAAGGTGAAATTTTAAAAAATATGGACCTGTACTCATGTGTGGGTAACTGTCACCAGGTCTTTTTTGTACACTATGTAGGGAATAGGGTGCCAGAATCCTACTGACCGTGGTCTAAAGTAGTGCACTATGTAGGGAATAGGGTGCTCAGTCCTTGAGCTGTTCTTGTCTATCGATGTTATGTATTATGTCATGTTCTATGTTCTGTGTGGACCCCAGGAAGAGTAGCTGCTGCTATGGCAACAGTTAATGAGGATCCTAATAAACCCCAGGAAGAGTAGCTGCTGCTATGGCAACAGTTAATGAGGATCCTAATAAACCCCAGGAAGAGTAGCTGCTGCTATGGCAACAGTTAATGAGGATCCTAATAAACCCCAGGAAGAGTAGCCGCTGCTATGGCAACAGTTAATGAGGATCCTAATAAACCCCAGGAAGAGTAGCCGCTGCTATGGCAACAGTTAATGAGGATCCTAATAAACCCCAGGAAGAGTAGCTGCTGCTATGGCAACAGTTAATGAGGATCCTAATAAACCCCAGGAAGAGTAGCCGCTGCTATGGCAACAGTTAATGAGGATCCTAATAAACCCCAGGAAGAGTAGCCGCTGCTATGGCAACAGTTAATGAGGATCCTAATAAACCCCAGGAAGAGTAGCTGCTGCTATGGCAACAGTTAATGAGGATCCTAATAAACCCCAGGAAGAGTAGCTGCTGCTATGGCAACAGTTAATGAGGATCTAATAAACCCCAGGAAGAGTAGCTGCTGCTATGGCAACAGTTAATGAGGATCCTAATAAACCCCAGGAAGAGTAGCTGCTGCTATGGCAACAGTTAATGAGGATCCTAATAAAGCCCCCAGGAAGAGTAGCTGCTGCTATGGCAACAGTTAATGAGGATCCTAATAAACCCCAGGAAGAGTAGCTGCTGCTATGGCAACAGTTAATGAGGATCCTAATAAACCCCAGGAAGAGTAGCCGCTGCTATGGCAACAGTTAATGAGGATCCTAATAAACCCCAGGAAGAGTAGCCGCTGCTATGGCAACAGTTAATGAGGATCCTAATAAACCCCAGGAAGAGTAGCCGCTGCTGGCAACAGTTAATGAGGATCCTAATAAACCCCAGGAAGAGTAGCTGCTGCTATGGCAACAGTTAATGAGGATCCTAATAAACCCCAGGAAGAGTAGCTGCTGCTATGGCAACAGTTAATGAGGATCCTAATAAACCCCAGGAAGAGTAGCCGCTACTATGGCAACAGTTAATGAGGATCCTAATAAACCCCAGGAAGAGTAGCCGCTGCTATGGCAACAGTTAATGAGGATCCTAATAAACCCCAGGAAGAGTAGCCGCTGCTATGGCAACAGTTAATGAGGATCCTAATAAACCCCAGGAAGAGTAGCCGCTGCTATGGCAACAGTTAATGAGGATCCTAATAAACCCCAGGAAGAGTAGCCGCTGCTATGGCAACAGTTAATGAGGATCCTAATAAACCCCCAGGAAGAGTAGCCGCTGCTATGGCAACAGTTAATGAGGATCCTAATAAACCCCAGGAAGAGTAGCTGCTGCTATGGCAACAGTTAATGAGGATCCTAATAAACCCCAGGAAGAGTAGCCGCTGCTATGGCAACCGTTAATGAGGATCTAATAAACCCCCAGGAAGAGTAGCCGCTGCTATGGCAACCGTTAATGAGGATCCTAATAAACCCCAGGAAGAGTAGCCGCTGCTATGGCAACAGTTAATGAGGATCTAATAAACCACAGGAGGAGTAGCTGCTGCTATGGCAACAGTTAATGAGGATCCTAATAAACCACAGGAGGAGTAGCTGCTGCTATGGCAACAGTTAATGAGGATCCTAATAAACCCCAGGAAGAGTAGCCGCTGCTATGGCAACAGTTAATGAGGATCCTAATAAACCCCAGGAAGAGTAGCCGCTGCTATGGCAACAGTTAATGAGGATCCTAATAAACCACAGGAGGAGTAGCTGCTGCTATGGCAACAGTTAATGAGGATCCTAATAAACCACAGGAGGAGTAGCTGCTGCTATGGCAACAGTTAATGAGGATCCTAATAAACCCCAGGAAGAGTAGCCGCTGCTATGGCAACAGTTAATGAGGATCCTAATAAACCCCAGGAAGAGTAGCTGCTGCTATGGCAACAGTTAATGAGGATCCTAATAAACCCTAGGAAGAGTAGCTGCTGCTATGGCAACAGTTAATGAGGATCCTAATAAACCACAGGAAGTGTAGCTGCTGCTATGGCAACAGTTAATGAGGATCCTAATAAACCCCAGGAAGAGTAGCTGCTGCTATGGCAACAGTTAATGAGGATCCTAATAAACCCCAGGAAGAGTAGCCGCTGCTATGGCAACAGTTAATGAGGATCCTAATAAACCCCAGGAAGAGTAGCCGCTGCTATGGCAACAGTTAATGAGGATCCTAATAAACCCCAGGAAGAGTAGCCGCTGCTATGGCAACAGTTAATGAGGATCCTAATAAACCCCAGGAAGAGTAGCTGCTGCTATGGCAACAGTTAATGAGGATCCTAATAAACCCCAGGAAGAGTAGCCGCTGCTATGGCAACCGTTAATGAGGATCCTAATAAACCCCAGGAAGAGTAGCCGCTGCTATGGCAACAGTTAATGAGGATCCTAATAAACCCCAGGAAGAGTAGCTGCTGCTATGGCAACAGTTAATGAGGATCCTAATAAACCCCAGGAAGAGTAGCCGCTGCTATGGCAACCGTTAATGAGGATCCTAATAAACCCCAGGAAGAGTAGCCGCTGCTATGGCAACCGTTAATGAGGATCCTAATAAACCCCAGGAAGAGTAGCCGCTGCTATGGCAACAGTTAATGAGGATCCTAATAAACCACAGGAGGAGTAGCTGCTGCTATGGCAACAGTTAATGAGGATCCTAATAAACCACAGGAGAAGTAGCTGCTGCTATGGCAACAGTTAATGAGGATCCTAATAAACCCCAGGAAGAGTAGCCGCTGCTATGGCAACAGTTAATGAGGATCCTAATAAACCCCAGGAAGAGTAGCCGCTGCTATGGCAACAGTTAATGAGGATCCTAATAAACCCCAGGAAGAGTAGCTGCTGCTATGGCAACAGTTAATGAGGATCCTAATAAACCCCAGGAAGAGTAGCTGCTGCTATGGCAACAGTTAATGAGGATCCTAATAAACCCCAGGAAGAGTAGCCGCTGCTATGGCAACAGTTAATGAGGATCCTAATAAACCACAGGAGGAGTAGCTGCTGCTATGGCAACAGTTAATGAGGATCCTAATAAACCACAGGAGGAGTAGCTGCTGCTATGGCAACAGTTAATGAGGATCCTAATAAACCCCAGGAAGAGTAACTGCTATGGCAACAGTTAATGAGGATCCTAATAAACCCCAGGAAGAGTAGCTGCTGCTATGGCAAACAGTTAATGAGGATCCTAATAAACCCTAGGAAGAGTAGCTGCTGCTATGGCAACAGTTAATGAGGATCCTAATAAACCACAGGAAGTGTAGCTGCTGCTATGGCAACAGTTAATGAGAATCCTAATAAACCCCAGGAAGAGTAGCTGCTGCTATGGCAACCGTTAATGAGGATCCTAATAAACCCCAGGAAGAGTAGCTGCTGCTATGGCAACAGTTAATGAGGATCCTAATAAACCCCAGGAAGAGAAGCTGCTGACTCAGTAAAATACTAAATACTAAATAGTCACATATATATATATATATATATATATATATATATATATATATAGTAGCTATATATATATATACTGCACCTAGTTAAAACACTGTTTATATCCATTATAGTCACATATATACGGTACCTAGTTAAAATACTGTTTATATCCATTATAGTCACATATATACTGTACCTAGTTAAAATACTGTTTATATCCATTATAGTCACATATATACTGTAGCTAGTTAAAACACTGTTTATATCCATTATAGTCACATATATACTGTAGCTAGTTAAAATACTGTTTATATCCATTACAGTCACATATATACTGTAGCTAGTTAAAACACTGTTTATATCCATTACAGTCACATATATACTGTAGCTAGTTAAAACACTGTTTATATCCAGTATAGTCACATATATACTGTAGCTAGTTAAAGCCAATAATAGCATGAGGAACAGAGAGAACCTCGAACAACAACAAGACAACGTCAACAAGGCCAGATGTCCTGTGTTTACACATCCAGTCTTCCCTCAGCACACAAGTCCTTTCTTTAATGGAGTAGCAGTTACAGTGTAATCACTGTGAACACGATGAAACAGTCCCATGATCAATAGGATTAACTCGCCCTCTAGTAGTCTATCTAACTCATCTTAACCTGGCACAGCTCTGCTCTCGTCTAGTCTGGTCTAACTCATCTTAACCTGGCTCTGCTCTCGTCTAGTCTGGTCTAACTCATCTTAACCTGGCTCTGCTCTCGTCTAGTCTGGTCTAACTCATCTTAACCTGGCTCTGCTCTTGTCTAGTCTGGTCTAACTCATCTTAACCTGGCTCTGCTCTGCTCTCGTCTAGTCTGGTCTAACTCATCTTAACCTGGCTCTGCTCTGCTCTCGTCTAGTCTGGTCTAACTCATCTTAACCTGGCTCTGCTCTGCTCTCGTCTAGTCTGGTCTAACTCATCTTACCCTGGCTCTGCTCTCGTCTAGTCTGGTCTAACTCATCTTAACCTGGCTCTGCTCTCGTCTAGTCTGGTCTAACTCATCTTAACCTGGCTCTGCTCTCGTCTAGTCTGGTCTAACTCATCTTAACCTGGCTCCACTCTGCTCTCGTCTAGTCTGGTCTAACTCATCTTAACCTGGCTCCACTCTGCTCTCGTCTAGTCTGGTCTAACTCATCTTAACCTGGCTCCACTCTGCTCTCGTCTAGTCTGGTCTAACTCATCTTAACCTGGCTCCACTCTGCTCTCGTCTAGTCTGGTCTAACTCATCTTAACCTGGCTCCACTCTGCTCTCGTCTAGTCTGGTCTAACTCATCTTAACCTGGCTCCACTCTGCTCTCGTCTGGTCTAACCCATCTTAACCTGGCTCCACTCTGCTCTCGTCTAGTCTGGTCTAACTCATCTTAACCTGCCTCTGCTCTGCTCTCGTCTAGTCTGGTCTAACTCATCTTAACCTGGCTCCGCTCTGCTCTCGTCTAGTCTGGTCTAACTCATCTTAACCTGGCTCCACTCTGCTCTCGTCTAGTCTGTTCTAACTCATCTTACCCTGGCTCTGCTCTCGTCTAGTCTGGTCTAACTCATCTTACCCCGGCTCCACTCTGCTCTCGTCTAGTCTGGTCTAACTCATCTTAACCTGGCTCTGCTCTGCTCTCGTCTAGTCTGGTCTAACTCATCTTAACCTCACCCTGTTCTTCTCTGCTGTGGCCACTTCATGGCCAGGATTCAACCCTGGAGCGCTGTCCACAATGCAGCTTTTAAAAGTGATGTTTACGTGTTTTTGCGGAGATCGAAGTCACTGTAAATACTGCCCAATGGGAAAAGCCCTTTTAAAAGCGATATTTACGTGTTTTTGTGGAGATCGTAGTCACAGTAAATACCGCCAATGGGAAAAGCCCTTTTTAAAAGCGGTGTTTGTGGAGACCGTAGTCACAGTAAATAACGCCCAATGGGAAAAGCCCTTTTAAAGCAGTGTTTGTGGAGATCGTAGTCACAGTAAATACTGCCCAATGGGAAAAGCCCTTTTAAAAGCTGTGTTTGTGGAGATCGTAAGTCACAGTAAATACAACTCAATGGGAAAAGCCCTTTTAAAAGCGGTGTTTGTGGAGACCGTAGTCACAGTAAATACCGCCCAATGGGAAAAGCCCTTTTAAAAGCAGTGTTATGTTAATGTAACCCCGGCCTTAGTCTCTTCAACGCTAGTTTAGTTAACTCACAAGGAGGAGAAGGTTAACACAGCTAGTAAACAGTTAACCCAACGGACGCTGGTAGCAAATCCCATAACACCATGATAGTACTGGGGCTCAGATGATTTCATCCAAAGAGTTTTACCCAGAACACATTATACAGTACTGTGGCAAAACGCTCAACTGTGGTGCTGTTGACAACACAAAGCTTAATGAACGACGCCATCGGATGCACAATGGCACCGGTCCCAGAGGGCCAGAGGCCTCGCCAACGCTGATGTTTTTGATGAAACTGGCTCTCACAGAGGGCTCAGAGGAGAACAACAGCCTGGAGTGGTGTTGGTGACAATGAGGAACAGGGCATAGAGGAGACACAATGCCTGGGAGTGGTGTCAGTGACAATGGAGGAACAGGGCTCAGAGGAGACACAACAGCCTCTGGGATGGTGTTGGTTGGCAATGAGGAACAGGGCTCAGAGGAGACTACAACAGCCTGGGAGTGGTGTTGGTTACAATGAGGAACAGGGCTCAGAGGAGACACAACAGCCTGGGAGGGTGTTGGTTACAATGAGGAACAGGGCTCAGGAGACACAACAGCCTGGGAGGGTGTGGTGACAATGAGGAACAGGGCTCAGAGGAACACAGCAGCCTGGGGGTGGTATTTGGTTACAATGAGAACAGGGCTCAGAGACACAACAGCCTGGGAGTGGTGTTGGTTCAATGAGGAACAGGGCTCAGAGACACTGTGGCCTTGGAGTGGTGCTATTACAATGAGGAACAGGCTCAGAGGAGACACAACAGCCTGGGAGTGGTGTTGGTTACAATGAGGAACAGGGCTCAGAGGAGACACAACAGCCTGGGAGTGAATTCCAGTTATAATGAGGAACAGGCCTGAGGGGAGACACAACAGCCTGGGAGTGGTGTTGGTTATAATGAGGAACAGGGCTCAGAGGAACCACAACAGCCTGGGAGTGGTGTGGTTGAGGAACAGGGCTCAGAGGAGACATTAACAGCCTGGGAGAGTGGTAAGTTGGTTACAATGAGGAACAGGGCTCAGAGGAGACACAACAGCCTGGGAGTGGTGTTGGTTACAATGAGGAACAGGGCTCAGAGGAGACACACAGCCTAGGAGTGGTGTTGGTTGGTAATGGAGAACAGGGCTCAGAGAAAAAACAGCCTGGTAGTGGTGTTGGTTACAATGAGGAACAGGGCTCAGAGACACAACAGGCCTGGGGAGTGGTGTTGGTTAGCAATGAGGGAACAGGCTCAGAGACACAACAGCCTGGGAGTGGTGTTGGATTTACAATGAGAACAGGCTCAGAGACACAACAGCCTGGGAGTGGTGCTGGTTACAATGAGGAACAGGGCTCAGAGGAGATACAACAGCCTGGGAGTGGTGTTGGTTACAATGAGTGAACAGGGCTCAGAGCACAACAGCCTGGGAGTGGTGTTGGTTACAATGAGAACAGGGCTCAGAGACACAACAGCCTGGGAGTGGTGTTGGTTATAATGAGGAACGGGGCTCAGAGACACAACAGCCTGGGAGTGGTGGGTTACAATGAGGAACAGGCTTGAGGCCAGCAGCCTGGGGAGTGGTGTTGGTTACAATGAGGGAACAGGGCTCAGAGGAGACAACAGCCTGGGAGTGGTGTTGGTTACAATGAGGAACAGGCCTAGAGGAGACACAACAGCCTGGGAGTGGTGTTAGACAATGAGAACAGGGCCAGAGACACAACAGTACCCCCTCCTCCTCTCCATCTCTCTTCTCCTATCCCCTCCTCCTCTCCATCTCTTCCCTCCTATCCCCCTCCTCCTCTCTCCTCCCCCTCCTCCTCCTTCCTCCTCTCCTCACCCCCGCACCCCCTCCTTCCTCCTCACCCCCTGCCCCTCCTTCTCCTCACCCCCTGCCCCCTCCATCTCTCTCCTCACCCCCTGCCCCCTCCTTCTCTCCTCACCCCTGCCCCTCCTCCTCTCCATCTCTCTTCTCATCCCCTCCTCCTCTCCATCTCTCTCCTATCCCCTCCTCCCTCTCTCCTCCTCCTCCTCCTTCCTCCTCTCCTCACCCCCTGCCCCCTCCTTCTCTCCCTCACCCCCTGCCACTCCATCTCTCCTCACCCCCTGCCCCTCTTCTCCTCACCCCTGCCCCTCCTTCCTCTCACTCCTTGCCTCCCTTCCTTCTCTCCCTCACCCCCTGCCACTCCTTCTCTCTCTCACCCCTGCCCCTCCTTCTCTCCTCACCTCCTGCCCCCTCCCATCTCTCCTCACCCTGTCCCTCCTTCTCCCTCACCCCTGTCCCCTCCATCCTCACCTCACCCCTGCCCTCCTTCTCTCCCTCACCCTGTCCTCCATTCTCCTCACCCCCGCCCCCTCCTTCTCTCCTCACCCCTTGCCCCTCCATCTCCTTCCTCCATCCCACCTCTCCTCCATCTGCTTTGAATGCTCCTTTTCTTCCATGCAAGACTTTGGAGCCCAGACTATCTGATTCATTATTTTTAGTGTGAGTGTGCATGCAAGCTTGCCTACGTGTGTGTGTGTGTGTGTGTGTGTGTGTGTGTGTGTGTGTGTGTGTGTGTGTGTGTGTGTGTGTGTGTGTGTGTGTGTGTGTGTGTGTGTGTGTGTGTGTGTGTGTGTGTGTGTGTGTGTGTGTGTGTGTGTGCCTGCGTGCGTGCATGTGTGTGTGTGTGCGTGCCTGCGTGTGTGTGTGTGTGTGTACAGTCTCGGAACCGTACAAACCTCCCAGTACAAAGTCAATATGGTGGGTCAGCAGGGAGAAAGACCTCTCTGTTTCAGTCAGTCTGTATCACACAGCTCATATACATTACAGTTGTTTTATTAGTAAGGACATATTCAACCTACCAGACGCAGGGCTGGGTCTGACTGGCTTTGACACATCAAACGCCCGTTTGCTTTCCTTCACGTGAAGTCCAATATGGTTAACTCTTTTCAGATGGAGAACAGATCACCTTCATCAATGGAGAATACTGGCAGAGTTAACCTGATGAGTTAACCTGATGAGAATACTGACTGAGTTAACCTGATGAGAATACTGGCAGAGTTAACCTGATGAGAATACTGGCTGAGTTAACCTGATGAGAATACTGGCTGGAGTTAACCTGATGAGAATACTGACTGGAGTTAACCTGATGAGAATACTGACTGAGTTAACCTGATGAGAATACTGACTGAGTTAACCTGATGAGAATACTGGCAGAGTTAACCTGATGATAATACTGACTGAGTTAACCTGATGAGAATACTGGCAGAGTTAACCTGATGATAATACTGACTGAGTTAACCTGATGAGTTAACCTGATGAGAATACTGACCAGAGTTAACCTGATGATAATACTGACTGAGTTAACCTGATGAGAATACTGACTGAGTTAACCTGATGAGGTAACCTGATGATAGTATGACTGAGTTAACCTGATGAGAATACTGGCAGAGTTAACCTGATGATTAACCGATGAGAATACTGACTGAGTTAACCTGATGAATACTGACAGAGTTAACCTGATGAGTTAACTGATGAGAATACTGACTGAGTTAACCTGATGGAGTTAACCTGATGAGAATACTGACTGAGTTAACCTGATGAGAATACCCGACAGAGCAACCTGATGGGTTAACCTGATGAGAATATCACTGAGGTTAACCTGATGAGTTAACCTGATGAGAATACTGACCGGAGAATTTAACCTGATGAGAATGGGACCGAGTTAACCTGATGAGAATACTGACTGAGTTAACCTGATGAGAATACTGGCAGAGTTAACCTGATGAGAATACGGACTGAGTTAACCTGATGAGAATACTGGTAGAGTTAACCTGTGAGAATACTGACTGAGTTAACCTGATGAGTTAACCTGATGAGAATACTGACTGAGTTAACCTGATGAGAACACTGACTGAGTTAACCTGATGAGAATACTGACTGAGTTAACCTGATGAGAATACTGGCAGAGTTAACCTGATGAGAATACACTGAGGTAACCTGATGAGAATACTGACTGAGTTAACCTGGATGAGAATACTGACTGAGTTAACCTGATGAGTTAACCTGATAAGTACTGACAGAGTTAACCTGATGAGAATACTGACTGAGTTAACCTGATGAGAATACTGACTGAGTTAACCTGATGAGAATACTGGCAGAGTTAACCTGATGAGTTAACCTGATGAGATATACTGACTGAGTTAACCTGATGAGAATACTGACTGAGTTAACCCGAGTGAAATACTGATGAGTAAGCCTGATGAGTTTAACCCGATGAGAATACTGACCGAGTTAACCTGATGAGAATACTGGCAGAGTTAACCTGATGAGAATACTGACCGGTTAACCTGATGAGAATACTGGCAGAGTTAACCTGATGAGAATACTGACTGAGTTAACCTGATGAGAATACTGGCAGAGTTAACCTGATGAGAATACTGGCCTGAGTTAACCTGATGAGTTTACCTGATGAGAATACTGGCAGAGTTAACCTGATGAGTTAACCTGATGAGAATACTGGCAGAGTTAACCTGATGAGAATACTGACTGAGTTAACCTGATGAGAATACTGACTGAGTTAACCTGATGAGAATACTGACTGAGTTAACCTGATGAGAATACTGGCAGAGTTAACCTGATGAGAATACTGGCTGAGTTAACCTGATGAGTTTACCTGATGAGAATACCGACTGAGTTAACCTGATGAGAATACTGGCCAGAGTTAACCTGATGAGTTTACCTGATGAGAATACTGACTGAGTTAACCTGATGAGTTTACCTGATGAGAATACTGGCTGAGTTAACCTGATGAGTTTACCTGATGAGAATACTGACTGAGTTAACCTGATGAGTTTACCTGATGAGAATACTGACTGGAGGTAACCGTTTACATGTGATGGGGTTTCTACTGTACTCTGTTGTCACATTGTTGTACCCCGTCTCAGAATGATGGTCAGCGGTATGGAGCTGTCTCAGCACTAGTAACAACAGAGTAGTGGATCCTGGTCCTTGGTCTAGAGATCTAGTAACAACAGAGTAGTGGATCCTGGGACATGGTCTAAACCTAGTAACAACAGAGTAGTGAATCCTGGTCCACGGTCAAAACCTAGTAACAACAGAGTAGTGGATCCTGGTCCACGGTCAGAGATCTAGTAACAACAGAGTAGTGGATCCTGGTCCATGGTCTAGGAGATCTAGTAACAACAGAGTAGTGGATCCTGGTCCACGGTCTAGAGATCTAGTAACAACAGAGAGTGGATCCTGGTCCACGGTCTAGAGATCTAGTAACAACAGAGGACAAACACATGTTTCCATGGAGAGGAGAGGGGAGTCAGGGTGGATAACACTAGGGGGTGGGTTTGTTTCCATGGAGAGGAGAGGGGAGTCAGGGTGGATAACACTAGGCTGGGTTTGTTTCCATGGAGAGGAGAGGGGAGTCAGGGTGATAACACTAGGGTAGGGTTTGTTTCCATGGAGAGGAGAGGGGAGTCAGGGAGGATAACACTAGGGATTGTAAAACACCTGGGTTAGCCCAACACACATCCTCACCCCCGCTCTCTACAGCCAGAACTCACAGTGAGTATCAATCTGTCTGTCATGTGGCCTGCCAACAGAGTGAAGGAACACACATTGACCTTCTGACTGAACGTTGGACTTTCTGCATCTGTAACCTGGCATGGTGTCTACAGGGGGAGGAAAAGGAAGAGAGAGATGCACAGGGAGAGAGAGACAGAAAGACCAAAGAAGAAAGAGAAACAGAAGAGAGAGAGAGGGAGAGAGAGAGAGAGAGAGAGAGAGAGACAGAGACAGAGACAGAGAGAGAGAGAGAGAGACAGAGACAGAGACAGAGACAGAGACAGAGACAGAGACAGAGACAGAGACAGAGAGAGAGACAGAGACAGAGACAGAGACAGAGACAGAGAGAGACAGAGACAGAGACAGAGACAGAGAGAGAGAGAGAGAGAGAGAGAGAGAGAGAGACAGAGAGAAAAAGAGAGAGACAGAAGAGAGAGGGAGAGAGAGAGAGACAGAGACAGAGAGAAAAAGAGAGAGACAGAAGAGAGAGGGAGAGAGAGAGAGAGAGACAGAGACAGAGAGAGAGAGAGAGAGACAGAGACAGAGACAGAGACAGAGAGAGAGACAGAGACAGAGACAGAGACAGAGAGAGAGAGAGAGAGAGAGAGAGACAGAGAGAAAAAGAGAGAGACAGAAGAGAGAGGGAGAGAGAGAGAGAGACAGAGACAGAGAGAAAAAGAGAGAGACAGAAGAGAGAGGGAGAGAGAGAGAGGAGACAGAGACAGAGAGAAAAGAGAGAGACATAAAGAGAGAGACAGAAGAGAGAGACAGAGATAGAGAGAGACAGAAAGACCAGAGAAGAAAGAGAGAGAGAGAGAGAGAGAGAGAGAGAGAGAGAGAGAGAGAGAGAGAGAGAGAGAGAGAGAGACAGAAACAGAGAGAGACAGAAGAGAGAGGGAGAGAGAGAGAGAGACATAAAGAGAGAGACAGAAGAGAGAGAGACAGAGATAGAGAGAGACAGAAAGACCAGAGAAGAAAGAGGGAGAGATGAGAGAGGAGGAGATGGAGAGAGAGGAGAGAGAGAGAGAGAGAGAGACAGAGAAAAAGAGAGAGACAGAAGAGAGAGGGAGAGAGAGAGAGAGACAGAGACAGAGAGAAAAAGAGAGAGACATAAAGAGAGAGACAGAAGAGAGAGAGACAGAGATAGAGAGAGACAGAAAGACCAGAGAAGAAAGAGAGAGAGAGAGAGAGAGAGAGAGAGAGAGAGAGAGAGAGAGAGAGAGAGAGAGAGAGAGAGAGAGAGAGAGAGAGAGAGAGAGAGAGAGAGAGACAGAAACAGAGAGAGAGAGAGAGAGAGAGAGAGAGAGAGAGAGAGAGAGAGAGAGAGAGAGAGAGAGAGAGAGAGAGAGAGAGAGAGAGAGAGAGAGAAAGACCAGAGAAGAAAGAGAGAGAGACTGGGAGAGAGAGAGACTGGGAGAGAGAGAGACAGAGAGAGAGAGAGAGAGAGAGAGAGAGAGACAGACAGAGAAACAGAGACAGAGAGACAGAGACAGAGACAGAGAGAGAGAGAGAGAGAGAGAGAGAGAGAGAGAGAGAGAGAGAGAGAGAGAGAGAGCTGGGAGAGACAGATGGGAGGAGATGGACGACACACACTATTCAGAGCGAGTGAAAATGTGGATTTGGCAGTCAGACATCTAAACTATATCCCTAACGGTTCCTTCTATTCTTATAGTGCACTACTTTTGACCAGAGCTCTATGGTCCCAGGTCAAAGGTAGTGCACTATATAGGGAATAGGATGCCGTTTGGGACGCCGCCCCCACTTTGCTAAAGCCTGGCTACTGCTGCCTGTTGCTGAGTAAAACTATGCTGATTCATCCCTTCTGGAGATGGAGGAGGGTGGATGAGGCTGGGGATTCGTGCTAAATGGTAGCCTATTCCCTATATAGTGCACAACGTTTGACCCAGGCCCATAGGAATCCTCAAAAAACTGTGTTAGGGAACAGGGTGCCAATTTTGGACTCAAGGCTGGTACTTTTCCGTCTCTAATGCTCTTAATTAATAAAGCTGCTAGGGCTTAAATGTATGTCCCCCAACTGGTCTGTGTCTTGGAGGGCTGGGAGAGAGGGAGGGAGTTGGGCAAACGGGGGGTATTGACGAGAGTAAAGGGACATTTTCTAGAGGTTCTTCAGAGAGACAATACTGTCGTGTAAACGTCTGGAGAGCTACCTCCGTGAGGTCGAGCACCACACTCGCTGTGACAGCTGCTCCCCGCCGAGCAGGGCGTTGAAACAGAATTGTCTTGTTCCATCAACACGCGTTTTCAGTGAAAATTAAAATAGCAGAGCGAAGCTTTTGAAACAGCTGAAATGTAATAGACATTTTCCCTACATTTGAGTCTTTTTTATTTAGTTTTCCCTGAGCCTGTTACTGTACATTCTGAAATTACAGTAAGAGCCTGTTACTGTACATTCTGAAATTGGCAGTAAGAGCCTACTGTACGATTCTGGAAATTACAGTAAGAGCCTGTTACTGTACATTCTGAAATTACAGTAAGAGCCTTTTACTGTACATTCTGAAATTACAGTAAGAGCCTGTTACTGTACATTCTGAAATTGTAGTAAGAGCCTGCTACCGCACATTCTGGAAATTACAGTAAGAGCATTTTACTGTAAATTCTGAAATTAGGTAAGAGCCTGTTACTGTACATTCTGAAATTACAGTAAGAGCTGTTACTGTAATTTTTCGAAATTGTCGCAGTAGCTGCCGCCTGCCTGCCGGCTGCACTGAGCCACGTAAATCCATGGAAGCTCAAAAATGGTCGAGACATGTTAGTCAAAAATGTTTAGATACACAAGTCAAACTAAGTCAATATGTTGATATGGGAGATCATTCAAACAGAATATGTTTTTCATGTGCAACATTGTCTGGTGATTTCAGAGGTGGCACCCAGATCCCAGATTGTTGGGGGCTGGGGGGTGTTTTCCTGGGGCCCAGAGTTTTCCCTGCCCAGCAGGCTAACCTAACCAGGGAAACCTGGTACAATATATAACACATCAGTTGATGGGACCAGATTGTTTCTAACCAGGTCATATGGTTTTAAACTCCTGCCAAACTCCTGGCAAACTCCTGGCTAAACTCCTGGCTAAACTCCTGGTTAAACTCCCACAACTCCAAACTCCTGGTTAAACTCCTGGTTAAACTCCTGGTTAAACTCCTGGTTAAACTCCTGGCTAAACTCCTGGTTAAACTCCTGGCTAAACTCCTGGTTAAACTCCTGGCTAAACTCCTGGCTAAACTCCTGGTTAAACTCCTGGCTAAACTCCTGGCTAAACTCCTGGTTAAACTCCTGGCTAAACTCCTGGCTAAACTCTGGTTAAACTCCTGGCTAAACTCCTGGTTAAACTCCTGGCTAAACTCCTGGTTAAACTCAAACTGGCTAAACTCCTGGTTAAACTCCTGGTTAAACTCCTGGCTAAACTCCTGGTTAAACTCCTACAAACTCCTACAAACCTGGTTAAACTCCTGGTTAATAATCCCTGGCATGAAACTCCTCTAAACTCCAAGCTAAACTACTGGCTAAACTCCTGGCTAAACTCCTACAAACTCCTGGCTAAACTCCTGGTTAAACTCCATAAACTCCTGGTTAAACTCCTGGCTAAACTCCTGGTTAAACTCCTGAAGCAAACTCCTGGCTAAACTCCTGGCTAAACTCCTGGTTAAACTCCTGCTGCGTCCCTGGCTAAACTCCTGTTAAACTCCTGTTAAACTCTAAGCAAACTCCTGGTTAAACTCCTGGGCTAAACCCTGGTTAAACTCCGTCAAACTCCCCTGTTAAACTCTGGCTAAACTCCTGGCTAAACCTGGTTGTGTGGAACTCCTGGTTAAACTCCTGGCTAAACTCCCTGGCTAAACTCTCTGAAGCAAACTGGCTAAACTCCTGGTTAAACTCCTGGTTAAACTCCTGGCTAAACTCCTGGTTAAACTCCTGGTTAAACTCCTGGCTAAACTCCTGGTTAAACTCCTGGCTAAACTCCTGGTTAAACTCCCGGTTAAACTCCTGGTTAAAATCTAACCACTATTCTACCTGCTGGTTACTAGTCCAACGCTCTAACCACTAGGCTACCTGCTGGTTACTAGTCCAACGCTCTAACCACTATTCTACCTGCTGGTTACTGGCCCAACTCTCTAACCACTAGGCTACCTGCTGGGTACTGGCCCAACGCTCTAACCACTAGGCTACCTGCTGGTTACTGACCCAACGCTCTAACCACTAGGCTACCTGCTGGTTACTAGTCCAACACTCTAACCACTAGGCTACCTGCTGGTTACTAGTCCAACGCTCTAACCACTAGGCTACCTGCTGGTTACTGACCCAACGCTCTAACCACTAGGCTACCTGCTGGTTACTAGTCCAACGCTCTAACCACTAGACTACCTGCTGGTTACTAGTCCAACGCTCTAACCACTATTCTACCTGCTGGTTACTGACCCAACGCTCTAACCACTAGGCTACCTGCTGGTTACTGGCCCAACACTCTAACCACTAGGCTACCTGCTGGTTACTAGTCCAACACTCTAACCACTAGGCTACCTGCTGGTTACTAGTCCAACGCTCTAACCACTAGTCTACCTGCTGGTTACTAGTCAAACATTCTAACCACTAGACTACCTGCTGGTTACTAGTCCAACACTCTAACCACAAGGCTACCTGCTGGTTACTAGTCCAATGCTCTGACCACTAGACTACCTGCTGGTTACTAGTCCAACGCTCTAACCACTAGACTACCTGCTGGTTCCTGGCCTAATGTTTTGCATGATATTGATAGAAAAGAAGCCTGGTTTGTTGTAATGTTGTAAAGCAGACCTGCTGTATTTTATATTCGTATTAGAGGGGTAAGAGTTCATTTCTGATAGGCCAACATTACTTGATAACTACACAATGAGTAACAATCATTTGGCTATATACACGGGGTACCATTACCGAGTCGATGGGCAGGGGTACAAGGTTATTGGTAGATAACTAGGAATACTTTTCAGCCAATGAGCTGAACGTTCCCGTCGCTACTGTGAATTGAAAACTGTATGTAAATATTATGTAAATATTATGTAAATGTAAATGTTGTCCCGATAACTCTATAGAGTGAGAATCAGCCCTATGGTATTACCTCATTGGTCAACGTAGCAGGACTTCTGTATGTAAATATTATGTAAATGTAAATGTTGTCACGATAACTCTATAGAGTGAGAATCAGCCCTATGGTATTACCTCATTGGTCAACGTAGCAGGACTTCTGTATGTAAATATTATGTAAATGTTGTCCCGATAACTCTATAGAGTGAGAATCAGCCCTATGGTATTACCTCATTGGTCAACGTAGCAGGACTTCTGTATGTAAATATTATGTAAATGTTGTCCCGATAACTCTATAGAGTGAGAATCAGCCCTATGGTATTACCTCATTGGTCAACGTAGCAGGACTTCTGTATGTAAATATTATGTAAATGTTGTCCCGATAACTCTATAGAGTGAGAATCAGCCCTATGGTATTACCTCATTGGTCAACGTAGCAGGACTTCTGTATGTAAATATTATGTAAATGTTGTCCCGATAACTCTATAGAGTGAGAATCAGCCCTATGGTATTACCTCATTGGTCAACGTAGCAGGACTTCTGTATGTAAATATTATGTAAATGTTGTCCCGATAACTCTATAGAGTGAGAATCAGCCCTATGGTATTACCTCATTGGTCAACGTAGCAGGACTTCTGTATGTAGCAGTTTCTGTGTGTGATTAGGGGGCGGAGGGAAGGGGAGTTTAAAGTGTTAGAGAGGAAGGATTGTCCCTCTGTGTTACCTAGGAGACTGGGAGACTGGACACTATGTTACCTTGTAGACTGGGAGACTGGACACTGTGTTACCTAGTAGACTGGGAGACTATGAGACTGGACACTGTGTTACCTAGTAGACTGGGAGACTATGAGACTGGACACTGTGTTACCTAGTAGTGGTAGACTGGGAGACTGGACACTGTGTTACCTAGTAGTGGTAGACTAGGAGACTGGACACTGTGTTACCTAGCAGTGGCAGACTGGACACTGTGTTACCTGGAAGACTGGGAGACTGGACACTGTGTTACCTAGTACACTAGGAGACTGGACACTGTGTTACCTAGTACACTAGGAGACTGGACACTGTGTTACCTAGTACACTAGGAGACTGGACACTGTGTTACCTAGCAGTGGCAGACTGGACACTGTGTTACCTGGAAGACTGGGAGACTGGACACTGTGTTACCTAGTAGACTAGGAGACTGGACACTGTGTTACCTAGCAGTGGAGACTAGGAGACTGGACACTGTGTTACCTAGCAGTGGAGACTAGGACACTGTGTTACCTAGCAGTGGCAGACTGGACACTGTGCTACCTAGTAGACTAGGAGACTGGACACTGTGTTACCTAGCAGTGGGAGACTGGACACTGTGCTACCTAGTAGACTAGGAGACTGGACACTGTGTTACCTAGCAGTGGGAGACTGGACACTGTGTTACCTAGCAGTGGGAGACTGGACACTGTGCTACCTAGCAGTGGGAGACTGGACACTGTGCTACCTAGCAGTGGAGACTAGGTGACTGGACACTGTGCTACCTAGCAGTGGGGACTAGGAGACTGGACACTGTGTTACCTAGTAGACTAGGAGACTGGACACTGTGCTACCTAGCAGTGGAGACTAGGAGACTGGACACTGTGTTACCTAGTAGTGGCAGACTGTGAGACTGGACACTGTGCTACATAGTAGTGGAGACTAGGAGACTGGACACTGTGTTACCTAGTAGTGGCAGACTGTGAGACTGGACACTGTGCTACATAGTAATGGAGACTAGGAGACTGGACACTGTGGACAGGAAAGGGTTTTAATAGTAGTTTTGTGTGAAATATATGTAGCCTATGACTTGATGGGTTCTCGCAGGAAAATACCAGAGTCGGCCAGTCAATTGGAGAGCTGATTGTAAATTACAGAAGTAGAACCTATCCTTAGGATGCTTATTGAACCTAAACCCAAACCTCAAGACACTTCCTGGTGAGACGAACAATTCAAACCTCAAGACACTTCCTGGTCAAATGAAGGTGAGATAAAAGATTGCTGTAGCTGCATTATTCCGTGTGTGTGTGTGTGTGTGTGTGTGTGTGTGTGTGTGTGTGTGTGTGTGTGTGTGTGTGTGTGTGTGTGTGTGTGTGTGTGTGTGTGTGTGTGTGTGTGTGTGTGTGTGTGTGTGTGTGTGTGTGTGTAGCTCCACAGGGAAGGACCTCCTCATTTTCCTGGAAATGCCTGTCTGGTGACGGTCCTCTGTAACCTGAACCCTGCTGATGTTGGCCTCCACCGTGCACTGTGCTATGGTACAGACTGACTACTGTGCTATGGTACAGACTGACTACTGTGCTATGGTACAGACTGACTACTGTGCTATGGTACAGACTGACTACTGTGCTATGGTACAGACTGACTACTGTGCTATGGTACAGACTGACTACTGTGCTATGGTACAGACTGACTACTGTGCTATGGTACAGACTGTAGACTGACTACTGTGCTATGGTACAGACTGACTACTGTGCTATGGTACAGACTGACTACTGTGCTATGGTACAGACTGGAGACTGACTACTGTGCTATGGTACAGACTGACTACTGTGCTATGGTACAGACTGGAGACTGACTACTGTGCTATGGTACAGACTGGAGACTGACTACTGTGCTATGGTACAGACTGACTACTGTGCTATGGTACAGACTGGAGACTGACTACGGTGCTATGGTACAGACTGACTACTGTGCTATGGTACAGACTGTAGACTGACTACGGTGCTATGGTACAGACTGACTACTGTGCTATGGTACAGACTGACTACTGTGCTATGGTACAGACTGGAGACTGACTACTGTGCTATGGTACAGGCTGTAGACTGACTACGGTGCTATGGCACAGACTGTAGACTGACTACGGTGCTATGGTACAGACTGACTACTGTGCTATGGTACAGACTGTAGACTGACTACGGTGCTATGGTACAGACTGACTACTGTGCTATGGTACAGACTGGAGACTGACTACTGTGCTATGGTACAGACTGACTACTGTGCTATGGTACAGACTGACTAATGTGCTATAGTACAGCCTGAAGATTGACTACTGTGCTATGGTACAGACTGGAGACTGACTACGGTGCTATGGTACAGACTGACTACTGTACTATGGTACAGACTGGAGACTGACTACTGTGCTATGGTACAGGCTGTAGACTGACTACGGTGCTATGGTACAGACTGTAGACTGACTACGGTGCTATGGTACAGACTGACTACTGTGCTATGGTACAGACTGTAGACTGACTACTGTACTATGGTACAGACTGGAGACTGACTACTGTGCTATGGTACAGACTGGAGACTGACTACTGTGCTATGGTACAGACTGGAGACTGACTACTGTGCTATGGTACAGACTGGAGACTGACTACTGTGCTATGGTACAGACTGTAGACTGACTACTGTGCTATGGTACAGACTGGAGACTGACTACTGTGCTATGGTACAGACTGAAGACTGACTACTGTGCTATGGTGCAGACTGACTACTGTACTATAGTACAGACTGAAGACTGACTACTGTGCTATAGTACAGACTGTAGACTGACTACTGTACTATAGTACAGCCTGAAGACTGACTACTGTGCTATGGTGCAGACTGACTACTGTACTATAGTACAGACTGAAGACTGACTACTGTGCTATAGTACAGACTGTAGACTGACTACTGTGCTATGGTGCAGACTGACTACTGTACTATAGTACAGACTGAAGACTGACTACTGTGCTATAGTACAGACTGTAGACTGACTACTGTACTATGGTACAGACTGAAGACTGACTACTCCACTATAGTACAGACTGAAGACTGACTACTCTACTATAGTACAGACTGAAGACTGACTACTCCACTATAGTACAGACTGAAGACTGACTACTCCACTATAGTACATACTGATGACTGACTACTCCACTATAGTACAGACTGAAGACTGACTACTCCACTATAGTACAGACTGAAGACTGACTACTCTACTATAGTACAGACTAAAGACTGACTACTCTACTATAGTACAGACTGAAGACTGACTACTCCACTATAGTACAGACTGAAGACTGACTACTCTACTATAGTACAGACTGTACTACCTTACAAAGGGAAACCTCTGACTCAATAAGCCGGGTATCAACATGTGCTTTAGGAGTTAAACAAGAGAAAAACAGTGAACATCACAATTGTTCCCACAATCCCCCTCTGAGAGAGGCTCCTGTTAGCTCTCTCTCTCTCTGTTTCCAAAGGAGAGCAGTATGTTTCAAACCAATCCCTATTGCAACATCCTGTCCTGTATCACTGGTAAGTTACTGAAGATAGTGGAGATATATACGATGTTTAAAATGGGTGAAGTATCCCTTTAAAGTCCACAAAGGATACGCTATGTTCCAGTGTCAGCCATTTAAACTTGTTCTCAAGATTAGAGTTCTCCCTGTTTACCTTCCCAAATGGCACCCTATTCCCTATATAGTGCACTACTTTTGACCAGAGCCCTATTGACCAGGGCACCAAAGTAGTGCACTATGTAGGGAATAGGGTGCCATTTGGGATGTAGTTCCTTGTCTTTAGATCCTGAAAGGGAAGGGGAGGGTTGCTGGGCCGTCGTTAATTCTTAACTGACACCTCAAGTGTCTAAGTACCCGAAGCCCTGCGCTCCTCGGGGTTGTTGTGACTGTCTCTTACAGCAGACACACCTTGAAGATACTCAGACACTCATTATTACGTTGAGCACTTATCAGCAGACAGTCTGCTGCTATTCCATTGGCTCTCAGCTGTGTTCCGTGACTGGAGGGCACATAGAACAGAAGACTGCTGGTTACTAGTCCAACACTATTCCATTGGCTCTCAGCTGTGTTCCGTGACTGGAGGGCACATAGAACAGAAGACTGCTGGTTACTAGTCCAACACTATTCCATTGGCTCTCAGCTGTGTTCCGTGACTGGAGGGCACATAGAACAGAAGACTGCTGGTTACTAGTCCAACACTATTCCATTGGCTCTCAGCTGTGTTCCGTGACTATTTTTATACATTTGGACATTAATCACCATAGCGATGTTAACCGATTCACTGCAACGTTTACATTTCAAGTTCAGTCAGGTTCTTACGAGTCAAAATACATTTTAAAGTCAAATGTCAATGAAGTCAATAAAGGTAAATAGACACAAACCAGCTTTCATTGACATTTGACACGCAAAAAAAAGCTTTTAAAAAGATAGGGAGTTCCTAGTACTTAAACGGCTTCACGCTAAGAGGGAACTCCTGTTCTCTCTGCTCTGCTGCTACACACTGGAGTGGTGAGAAAGGTCCTGAGAGAGAGAGAGAGAGAGAGAGAGAGAGAGAGAGAGAGAGAGAGAGAGAGAGAGAGAGAGAGAGAGAGAGAGAGAGAGAGAGAGAGAGAGAGAGAGAGAGAGAGAGAGAGAGAGAGAGAGAGAGAGAGAGAGAGAGAGAGAGAGAGACAGAGACAGAGAGACAGAGAGACAGAGAGACAGAGAGACAGAGAGAGAGAGAGCTACTTCGGGGACAAACTGTGTTGGCTGAGCCAGAGCTGAACTCAAATAACCCACATTCTCTGATTACCCAACGAGAGGAGAGCGAGACGAAAACATTATCTGACCGAGCCAGTTGCAGTGCTGAGCAGTCAAGAGCCAGGAGAGAGAGAGAGTATGGGGGAGAAAGAGACCTAAATAGTGTGAGAGACAGAGAGAGAGAGAGAGAGAGAGAGAGAGAGAGAGAGAGAGAGAGAGAGAGAGAGAGAGAGAGAGAGAGAGAGAGAGAGAGAGAGAGAGAGGGGGGGGAGAGAGAGAGAGAGAGAGAGAGAGAGAGAGAGAGAGAGAGAGAGAGAGAGAGAGAGAGAGAGACAGAGACAGAGAGAGAGAGAGAGAGAGAGAGAGAGAGAGAGAGAGAGAGAGAGAGAGAGAGAGTATGGGGGAGAAAGAGACCTAAATAGTGTGTGAGAGAGAGAGAGAGAGAGAGAGAGAGAGAGAGAGAGAGAGAGAGAGAGAGAGAGAGAGAGAGAGAGAGAGAGAGAGAGAGAGAGAGAGAGAGAGAGAGGGTTAACCAACAACTGGAAACTGTTGCTTTCACTTCCATGCGCCATAATTTCTCTGTGTACTTAAACAGCTGTGTGAACACTGAGCCAAACACAACATGTGTTGAACGTTCCCAACTGGACAGAATGACAGAGAGAGAATTGAGAGAGAGGTACAGACGTGTCTGCTTCAGCTTAGCAGCTATAACATTGACAAAGACCAACTGACACTTTCTTTCTTCACCCGAAAGGTCAGGTTCAAACTTCACGGGGATAAATGTTATCCGTGAGCTACTTCATGAACAGAACCAATAAGGCCTCACAGTTTGGCATTGTATAAAACACTGTCCCTATTTTCCTGAGGTAAAGTGGAGGTAGTTGTATTTACTAAGACTACCTGAGGTAAAGCGGAGGAGGTAGTTGTATAGACTACCTGAGTTAAACGGAGGAGGTAGTTGTATAGACTACCCGAGGTAAAGTGGAGGAGGTGGTTGTATAGACTACCTGAGGTAAAGTGGAGGAGGTGGTTGTATAGACTACCTGAGGTAAAGTGGAGGAGGTAGTTGTATAGACTACCTGAGGTAAAGTGGAGGAGGTAGTTGTAGAGACTACCTGAGGTAAAGTGGAGGGGTAGTTGTATAGACTACCTGAGGTAAAGTGGAGGAGGTAGTTGTATAGACTACCTGGTAAAAGTGGAGGAGGTGGTTGTATAGACTAACTGAGGTAAAGTGGAGGAGGTAGTTATAGACTACCTGCGGTAAGTGGAGGAGGTAGTTGTATAGACTACCTGAGGTAAAGTGGAGGAGGTGGTTGTATTTACTAAGACTACCTGAGGTAAAGTGCAGGTGGTAGTTGTATAGACTACCTGAGGAAAAGGACTACCTGAGGTAAAGTGGAGGATGTAGTTGTATAGACTACCTGAGGTAAAGTGGAGGTAGTTGTATAGACTACCCGAGGTAAAGTGGAGGAGGTAGTTGTAGAGACTACCCGAGGTAAAGTGGAGGAGGTAGTTGTATAGACTACCTGAGGTAAAGTGGAGGATGTAGTTGTATAGACTACCTGAGGTAAAGTGGAGGTAGTTGTATAGACTACCCGAGGTAAAGTGGAGGAGGTAGTTGTATAGACTACCTGAGGTAAAGTGGAGGATGTAGTTGTATAGACTACCTGAGGTAAAGTGGAGGTAGTTGTATAGACTACCCGAGGTAAAGTGGAGGAGGTAGTTGTATAGACTACCTGAGGTAAAGTGGAGGAGGTAGTTGTATAGACTACCTGAGGTAAAGTGGAGGAGGTGGTTGTATTTACTAAGACTACCTGAGGTAAAGTGCAGGTGGTAGTTGTATAGACTACCTGAGGAAAAGGACTACCTGAGGTAAAGTGGAGGATGTAGTTGTATAGACTACCTGAGGTAAAGTGGAGGTAGTTGTATAGACTACCCGAGGTAAAGTGGAGGAGGTAGTTGTAGAGACTACCCGAGGTAAAGTGGAGGAGGTAGTTGTATAGACTACCTGAGGTAAAGTGGAGGATGTAGTTGTATAGACTACCTGAGGTAAAGTGGAGGTAGTTGTATAGACTACCCGAGGTAAAGTGGAGGAGGTAGTTGTAGAGACTACCCGAGGTAAAGTGGAGGAGGTAGTTGTATAGACTACCTGAGGTAAAGTGGAGGATGTAGTTGTATAGACTACCTGAGGTAAAGTGGAGGTAGTTGTATAGACTACCCGAGGTAAAGTGGAGGAGGTAGTTGTATAGACTACCTGAGGTAAAGTGGAGGATGTAGTTGTATAGACTACCTGAGGTAAAGTGGAGGTAGTTGTATAGACTACCCGAGGTAAAGTGGAGGAGGTAGTTGTAGAGACTACCTGAGGTAAAGTGGAGGAGGTAGTTGTATAGACTACCCGAGAGAGTGATGTCATGAGGAAGAATAGAAGCTCTTTTCAAAGAAGAGAATACGTCCCAAATTGCACCCTATTCGTTATATAGTGCACTACTTTTTGGCTTCTCACCACAGGGTACTGGTCAAAAGTAGTGCACTATAATGGAAAAAGGGAGCCATTTGGGACACAAAAGGATGGCGTGTGTTTCAACAACAGCAGGAAATACCACACACACACACGCACACGCACACACACACACACACACACACACACACACACACACACACACACACACACACACACACACACACACACACACACACACACACACACACACACACACACACACACACACACACACACACACACACACCAGACAGTGCTCTGTTCCACGATCTGCTGTTCCCATCTGGGCCGCTGTCACAGAAACCTAAGACAACACAACATCCACTAACCTCAGACCAACACGTACCCTGGCGTAACCCGTGGCACACACACACACACACACACGCACACACGCACACACAAACACAAACATGCACGCGCACGTGCACGTGCACACGCACACAAACACACACACGCGCAGGCAGGCTACAATACGTTGCCACAAATCACTCAACTCCTCTTGTTTACTTGAAGCGAAACGAGATCAAACCCTGTTGCCCAACATATAATTTAAACTCTATAGTCTGAAGAACTCCTCAGAGACAACGAGCACAGTTAATAAAGAACGAAGAGGCAAAAGTCTAACCATTAATGGTAACTATAAAGCCCTGTGTGCAGACACCCCCACCGGGATACGGCAGAGTTCCCCACTGAGTGCAACGTCTCGTCAGGCAGCCGGTGTCTCCATAGCCACTGGTGACCATAGCAACGAAATAAACAAACACAACGTGCACACGTTGACTCCCTACAGCGCCGCAGCTGTGCGTTAAAAAACATATTTACCTGTACGTGCAACAGAAATGATGAATCCCAAAAAATAGATTAGAAAACAATGATTTATAGAATCTGCTGACTCACACATATTATGCATACACACACACACCGACTCACACACACACTCACACACACACACTCACATATACCCACACACACACCCACACACACACACACCGACTCACACACATACACACATACACACACACACATACACCCACTCACACACACACATATACACACACACCCACTCATACACACACACACACACACACATAGTCACCTTACCCCCTATACACATCTACCTCCATCACTCCAGTATCCCTGTACATTGTTAATAGGGTACTAACCCTGTATATAGTATGGTACTAACTGACCCTGTATATAGTATGGTAT
>NW_025748795.1:0-30791 GCF_021184085.1 Oncorhynchus gorbuscha
CATCATCCCCTCCCAATCTAGAACCCTGCCTGGTACCATCATCCCTCCCAATCTAGAATGCATATAATGCGTATGGTACCATCATCCCCTCCCAATCTAGAACCCTGCATATAATGCGTATGGTACCATCATCCCTCCCAATCTAGAACCCTGCATATAATGCATATGGTACCATCATCCCCTCCCAATCTAGAACCCTGCATATAATGCATATGGTACCATCATCCCCTCCCAATCTAGAACCCTGCATATAATGCGTATGGTACCATCATCCCCTCCCAATCTAGAACCCTGCATATAATGCATATGGTACCATCATCCCCTCCCAATCTAGAACCCTGCATATAATGCGTATGGTACCATCATCCCCTCCCAAGCTAGAACCCTGCATATAATGCGTATGGTACCATCATCCCCTCCCAAGCTAGAACCCTGCATATAATGCGTATGGTACCATCATCCCTCCCCTAGAACCCTGCATATAATGCGTATGGTACCATCATCCTCCCAATCTAGAACCCTGCATATAATGCGTATGGTACCATCATCCCCTCCCAAGCTAGAACCCTGCCCGTATGGTACCATCATCCTCCCAATCTAGAAATGCGTATGGTACCATCATCCCCTCCCAAGCTAGAACCCTGCATATAATGCGTATGGTACCATCATCCCCTCCCAAGCTAGAACCCTGCATATAATGCGTATGGTACCATCATCCCCTCCCAAGCTAGAACCCTGCATATAATGCGTATGGTACCATCATCCCCTCCCAATCTAGAACCCTGCATATAATGCGTATGGTACCATCATCCCCTCCCAAGCTAGAACCCTGCATATAATGCGTATGGTACCATCATCCCCTCCCAATCCCCTCTAGAACCCTGCATATAATGCGTATGGTACCATCATCCCCTCCCAATCTAGAACCCTGCATATAATGCGTATGGTACCATCATCCCTCCCAATCTAGAACCCTGCATATAATGCGTATGGTACCATCATCCCTCCCAATCTAGAACCCTGCATATAATGCGTATGGTACCATCATCCCCTCCCAATCTAGAACCCTGCATATAATGCGTATGGTACCATCATCCCCTCCTGCATATAAAGTACCATCATCCCCTAGAACCCTGCATATAATGCGTATGGTACCATCATCCCCTCCCAATCTAGAACCCTGCATATAATGCGTATGGTACCATCATCCCCTCCCAATCTAGAACCCTGCATATAATGCGTATGGTATCCCCTCCCATCATCCCCTCCCAATCTAGAACCCTGCATATAATGCGTATGGTACCATCATCCCCTCCTGCATATAAGCTATGGTACCAACCCTGCATATAATGCGTATGGTATGTGGTGTTATTATAGAGTATATACATTTCAACATGTCGTATTGCTTTTGTCCCTCTGTCTCTGGTTGCCTTTGTAGAGGTAGTGTTTTTAACCTGCTGATTATCATGAGGTTGGTGTTCACACGTCCCTGAATGGCTGTGGGGAAACTGATCTGTGCTGCGGCTGGGAAGCTTGACATAATGCATGTCTTTTCCCCTTGACTGTTTTGAACAGTCATAACTGTTGTTTTAACATTGTCATGTTGACTTTTTGCTTGTGGTTATAAGTCTAGTTTATTTGTTGTAGGCTGTGTGGTGGTTAACCGTATTGTTGCTCTCCACGGTTGCAGACCACCTCAATCAAAGATTTTACGTGAGGACCAGAACCACAACATGTATGTGTCGGGATGCACAGAGGTCGAGGTGAAGTCCACAGTGGAAGCCTTCGAAGTGTTTTGGCGGGGTGAGTGCTATTTGAGTCATTTCTTTTAAAGAAAAACTTTTTTTCCCCCCCTCTGTATTAGTCTACAGTATTTACTTCTGTCCAGGCCAAAAGAAAAGGAGGATTGCCGATACTCAGCTGAACCGCGAGTCCAGTCGCTCTCACAGTGTGTTCATTGTCAAACTGGCACAAGCTCCGCTGGACGCAGATGGAGACCACATTCTGCAGGTGACTTGAACCTTGCATCTTTAGATCTTGCCGATACAGTTCTTCATATAGAAGTGAAGGCAAAATCCACTACCTTGACCCAGGGAGGCAACAAGGATTTTGGGCACTGGCCAGCCAGGCTAGTACACCACATTTTTTTAGTAGCCTGGGTTTAATATCTGTGCCATGCGATATCTGAAAATACAAAATGTCTCTAGCCGGGAGGCTAGTTGGGAGAATGTTCTACCAGCCTGGTGTGACCAGTACTAGCCTGGGCTCAGTGGCTTTGGTGTACACTCCATCCCTGCCTTGACCTAACCTTAAGATAACAAACCAACACAAACATCCTATAATTACTATGTGAACTAGCACAATATATATCTGTTGCTCCGTCACTAGTAGAAGCTGTGTTAGCTTATGTATGTTTCACTAGAAGACCCAATGCAGAGCAGGCATGCTAACGGCTATCACTGGACCACATGGACTTCAACCAGTGCTAGCTCTGATAGCCTAGCCTCTGATAGCCTGGCTGTGTTACAGGACAAGAACCAGGTGACTGTTAGCCAGCTGTGTCTGGTGGACCTGGCAGGGAGTGAACGCACCAGCAGGACTAAAGCAGAGGGCAGCCGCCTCCGGGAAGCAGGTGAGCTGACAACGTAGGACCCATAGAAAAATCCTTTACTTTTCTGTTTGTCTAACAGCATCACTGACCTAGCCTGGGGACCAGTCTGTTTAGCTAACATTCTGTTTGTCTAACAGCATCACTGACCTAGCCTGGGGACCAGTCTGTTTAGCTAACATTCTGTTTGTCTAACAGCATCACTGACCTAGCCTGGGGACCAGTCTGTTTAGCTCACATTCTGTTTGTCTAACAGCATCACTGACCTAGCCTGGGGACCAGTCTGTTTAGCTCACATTCTGTTTGTCTAACAGCATCACTGACCTAGCCTGGGGACCAGTCTGTTTAGCTAACATTCCACTCCTTGTGCTCTGTGTCATATGCCACATGTTTAGCATGACAGGAGTGGAATCATGGTTAAACAGACTGGTACCCAGACTAGTACTGACCTACTGACTTCACAACATGCACCCATCTTTACCTGGCATCTCCACTCTTTCCCCAGGCAACATCAACCAGTCCCTGATGACCTTACGTACCTGTATAGAAGTCCTCCGAGAGAACCAGATGTGTGGAACAAACCGGGTTGGTCATTTTCAATGAATCTCTTGTGTACTTGATAAAACTGTAGACCAGATGAGTAGAGCACTGATATTATGTCATAAAGTAACACAATGATACTGTGTGTGTTTGTTTCAGATGGTTCCTTACAGAGACTCTAAAGTCACTCATCTGTTCAAGAACTATTTTGACGGTGAAGGGAAAGTCCGCATGGTTGTGTGTGTCAACCCTAAAGCTGACGACTATGAAGAAACCATGGTAACTAATCTGAGTTAGATCCCAATAACAGCCTAAGAAACCTCTGAAGAAAGCCCCAAGAAACCATGGTAACTGATCTGAGTTAGATCCCAATAACAGCCCCAAGAAACCATGGTAACTGATCTGAGTTAGATCCCAATAACAGCCCCAAGAAACCATGGTAACTGATCTGAGTTAGATCCCAATAACAGCCCCAAGAAACCATGGTAACTGATCTGAGTTAGATCCCAATAACAGCCCCAAGAAACCATGGTAACTGATCTGAGTTAGATCCCAATAACAGCCCCAAGAAACCATGGTAACTGATCTGAGTTAGATCCCAATAACAGCCCCAAGAAACCATGGTAACTGATCTGAGTTAGATCCCAACCATGGTAACTGATCTGAGTTAGATCCCAATAACAGCCCTAAGAAACCATGGTAACTGATCTGAAATTAGATCCCAATAACAGCCCTAAGAAACCATGGTAACTGACCTGAGTTAGATCCCAATAACAGCCCTAAGAAACCATAGTAACTGATCTGAATTAGATCCCAATAACAGCCCTAAGAAACCATGGTAACTGATCTGAGTTAGATCCCAATAACAGCCCTAAGAAACCATGGTAACTGACCTGAGTTAGATCCCAATAAACCTAAGAAACCATGGTAACTGACCTGAGTTAGATCCCAATAACAGCCCTAAGAAACCATGGTAACTGACCTGAGTTAGATCCCAATAACAGCCCTAAGAAACCATGGTAACTGACCTGAGTTAGATCCCAATAACAGCCCTAAGAAACCATGGTAACTGATCTGAGTTAGATCCCAATAACAGCCCTAAGAAATGAAAATATCAACCAGATGTAACCGTGTGTGTGTGTTCCTTCAGTTGGTCATGCGCTTTGCGGAGTTGACCCAGGAGGTTGAGGTGGCGCGGCCGGTGGACAGGCCCATTTGCAGCCTGGCGGCGGGGCGGAGACACCGTAACCAGGCCTTCAGAGACGAGTTGTCACGACGCCAGGAGGAGCGCCCTGGGGGATCCAACAACACTGGTATGTACACACACATAATCACACAGAGAGAGAGGTATATCTAGCTAGCTAGCTACAAAGCAGGAGTGCTTTCACATCTCATTTTAAAGCATCTGATTGTACATGGGTCATGCTAGAACCGTCCAATGTGACCACCTCAGCCAGCACTAATGTTAAGTCAAGTTAATCTGTTCTTCACTGATCTTCCAGAGGATGGCTCGGTGCTGAACCAGCTCCTGGACAGCCTGCCGGCCCTGCCTGCCTGTGAGTTGGTGGACCCCACCGATGAGCAGATCCTGCCCCGCCTCATAGAGGTGCTGGAGAGGAGGCACCGCATCCGCCTGATGATCACTGAGCAGTACACCAAAACTGGTACGGACCAGGCCACTATAGACCTAATTAAGGGTATTTTGTCAGTACAGGACCTCTATTTATTTTAAATGTATGTACTGTAGTTGTCTGTTAATGTTCTGTATTATGTCATGTTCTGTGTTGACTCCAGGAAGAGTAGCTGCTGCTTCAGCGACGTCTGAAGGGGATCCTAATAAAATACTACGGCTTTAGAGCTGCACATTTAGTCTCCTGTTGTTTGAAATGTCATCGACGTCCTCTATTTAAATTCCTCATTGTGTTTTGATGTTTATCTGTCTTTTCTTGGGGCATGTTTTGCTATACGTAAATGTTTAGTTAGTGTAAACATATTGTCTACCTTTAGTGGACAAGATTAAAGTTACATTTTTACCAATGGATTCATTTCCATTCCTTTTCCCCCTTTACCAACAGCCAACACTCTGAAATCGATGCTCCAGGAGTTTGATGGCCACCTGATGGCCAAGGAGAACTTTATCCATGAACAGCAGGGGAAACTAGGGGAGAAGGACAAGATCATGTTCAACCAGAAGAATGAGATGGATCGGCTGGAGAAGAAATCCAAAATGCTGGAATACAAGGTGAAGTCTCAGTCCTCCATCTCTCTTCTCTCCTCCCTCTCCTCCCCCTGCCTCGTTCTCTCTCTCCCCCTGCCTCTCCTCAGCTACATTTTTATATCACTGAAACCCATACATTCGTACATCCTAATTGAACTAATTTGAAAATGATCCTGAACTTTTTACATACCTTTTATTGCCTTATGCCCACCCCTCTCAGATTGACATTCTTCAGAAGACCACCAATATCTATGAGGGGGACAAGCGGTCGCTGCAGCAGGAGCTGGAGAGCCGTGAGCAGAGGCTGCAGCGGGAGCTGTCGGAGAGGAAGCGCATGGAGGCACGCATGCAGGGCATGGTGTCTGACACCAAACACCAGTGGGAGAAGGAGTGTGTAAGTGGAGTGTTACCCTCAGCCCTCCTTCCACTCACTCAGCCCTCCCTCCACTCTTTCAATAGATCTGGTCCCTCAGCTGCTAACTAAGCCCAGACTGTGAGGGGTCCCTCAGCTGCTAACTAACCACAGACTGTAGGGGTCCCTCAGCTGCTAACTAACCACAGACTGTGAGGGGGTCCCTCAGCTGCTAACTAACCACAGACTGTGAGGGGGTCCCTCAGCTGCTAACTAACCACAGACTGTGAGGGGTCCCTCAGCTGCTAACTAACTACAGACTGTAGGGGGTCCCTCAGCTGCTAACTAACTACAGACTGTAGGGGGTCCCTCAGCTGCTAACTAACTACAGACTGTAGGGGGTCCCTCAGCTGCTAACTAACTACAGACTGTAGGGGGTCCCTCAGCTGCTAACTAACTACAGACTGTAGGGGGTCCCTCAGCTGCTAACTAACTACAGACTGTAGGGGGTCCCTCAGCTGCTAACTAACTACAGACTGTAGGGGGTCCCTCAGCTGCTAACTAACTACAGACTGTAGGGGGTCCCTCAGCTGCTAACTAACTACAGACTGTGAGGGGGTCCCTCAGCTGCTAACTAAGCCCAGACTGAGGGGGTCCCTCAGCTGCTAACTAACCCCAGACTGTAGGGGGTCACTCAGCTGCTAACTAACCAGACTGTAAGGGGGTCCCTCAGCTGCTAACTAACCCCAGACTGTGGGTCATAAACATAGTTGACGGTAGGTGTGATGGTTAGTGTAGTTCTACTTGCGTTTAGTTTAAGTTGTGTACTAGTTAACATTGGTCTTCCTCTTGCGACCTCAGGAACGTCGTGTGAACGCCAAGCAGCTGGAGATGCAGAACAAGCTGTGGGTGAAGGATGAGAAGCTGAAGCAGCTGAAGGCCATCGTATCAGAGAGCAACAACAGCACCACCTCAGAGCAGCAGCGTCCCCCACCACCCCCAGACAAGCCCCAGAGGAACTCCCGGGAGAAGGACCAGCCTCGCGCCCCTGAGAAGAGATCTCGCTCGCCACTGCCCGTGAGTTGTTACACCCTGTCACTGCCTCTCTGTCTCCCCCTCGCACTGTCATTCTCTCTCCATCTATTAATGATTGATTTGACGTTATTGTAATGGATATTGACTGTGGAACTATTCTAATGTTGATGGACTGTTGTGTTGCATGGTGGGTTGAAGATGTATGAGTCTGTCTACTAAGCAGATGCTGTGTCATCAGACCACATGTACTATTACTCTGCTGTCTCACTGTTACCGGCCACCTGCATGTGTTGTCCTCTGTTTCCCACTGCTGACATTTCTGACATTACAGTGTTCAGATAGAAACTTGTTTACTGTAGAACAGATGTGATTTGTCTGTCATGTAGAATAGGGCATCGTGTTGGTTCTATTTGTTACAATGTTATCTACACTGTTGGAGATGCTACAGCCTTCATATAATACTCCCAGACTCCCTCCTGCTACGACCCCCAGGTCTGCACAGCTCAGTGCCACCCCTCCCACCCTCCTCCTCTGCTGGTAGTCTCTCAGTAGCCTCCGTCATCTCTGAGTGGGAGCAGAGGTTCCCCATAGGTAGGGACCCCCGGGACACCCGGCTCGTACGGAACAACGACCCCATACGGAAGCAGCAGTGTGGGCCGCAGGAGAGGCCAGCGATGGGCCCCTGAGACAGAGGCTCCGGGCCCCAGCCACACACATGGGCTAGACCTAGAGTCAAGCTCAAGGGTTAGTGTGTGTTAGAATTTCACTCTAAGGGACTGGTTTCCCAGACAAAGATTAAGCAATAGTCCTGCTTTTGGCTTAATCTGTGTCTTGGAAATTAGGAGGTGAACTTTAAGTAGCTGGATCTGCTGTGCTTGTAAACCCAGATAGAACTACACCCGGATAGAACTGTAGCTGCTTGGTTTGTATACTTACCTACTGTACATGTGCTCGCTATTAGGACCAGGCTGATACCAGTATCGATACTCGTTAGTGTCATGGCAAGAAAACAACACAATATTACCATATAGCAGGTTTTTAAAGGCCCGCAGAGTTTGGTCTGTTTCGTGTCTTCATTTTTGCCATGGAAACAAAAAATTGTGACGCTGGTATCATCACAGTAGTTAGATCTGCTATGCTTGTAGTCCTGTAGGCTTTAATCTGTGTGTTTGTATGTGTGTAGATGTACCGTAGCTAGTTCTGCTATGCTTGTAGTCCTGTAGGCTTTAATATGTGTGTAGATGTACTGTAGCTAGTTCTGCAATGCTTGTAGATCCTTAAACAATCACCCTGCAGAATTTCATCAATAGCTGCTTGATGTGTGTTTGGTTGTCTGTAATGGCCACCAGAGGACTGATAACCAGGGTGTCCTCTCATCACATTTATCATCACCCTTATCCTCCCATGTTATGTTACCATGTCCCCTAGTGCAGGCTGTATTATCTACAGTAGGTAACATTTTTCAGCACTTTCACATATACAATATTCACACACCTCCTCAGACTATTTGTGTACCCCAGGAAGAGTAGCTGCTTAAGCTAACGGGGATCCTAATCAACTACCAAGTACTAATAATACTCTTATGAAACAATCCATTCATAATGCTGTAGATTGCTGCTGTAAAACTCCTATCTAACCTGGTTTCAATCATAATGTTGGCAGCTAATGTGTATATACAGTGGCAAGAGAAAGTATGTGAAATACCTGGATTTCTGCATAAATTGATCATATATACAACAGTCTGCTTAAACTAACACAAACAATTATACTTTTCATTGAACACACTTTAAACATTCACAGTGCAGGGTGGGAAAAGTATGTGATCCCTTGGATTTAATAACAGGTTGACCCTCCTTTGGAAGCAATAACCTCAACCAAATGTTTTCTGTAGTTGCAGATCAGACCTGCACAACGGTCAGGAGGAATTTTGGAACATTCCTCTTTACAAAACTGTTTCAGTTCAGAAATATTCTTGTGATTTCTGGTGTGAACTGCTCTCTTGAGGTCATGCCACAGCATCTCAGTCAGGTTGAGGTCAGGACTGATTGGGCCACTCCAGAAGGTGCATTTTCTTCTGTTGAAGTCATTCTGTTGTTGATTTACTTCTGTGTTTTGGGTCGTTGTCCTGTTGCATCACCCAACTTTTGTTGAGCTTCAATTGGCGGACAGACAGACAGCCTTACATTCTCCTGCAACAAGTCTTAATAACTTGAGTTAATTGTTCTGTCTGATAGCAAGCTGTCCAGGCCCTGAGGCAGCAAAGCAGCCCCAAACCATGAGGCTCCCTCCACCATACTTTACAGTTGGGATGAGGTTTTCATGTTGCTGTGCAGATTTCTTTCTCCACACAGTGTTGTGTGTTCCTTCCAAACAACTTTAGTTTCATCTGTCCACAGAATATTTTGCCAGTAGCTCTGTGGAACATCCAGGTACTCTCTTGGACTCGTCAGATGTTAGCATGTTCCAGAGATCTCTGGAAGTCTTTAGCTGACACACTAGGATTCTTCTTAACCCCATTGAGTATTCTGCACTGTGCTCTTGTAGTCATCTTTGCAGGACTGCCACTCCTAGGGAGAGGAGCAAAAGTGCTGAACTTTCTCCATTTATAGACATTTTGTCTTACTGTGGACTGATGAACATCAAGGCTTTTAGAGATACTTTTGTAACCCTTTCCAGCTTTATGCAGGTCAACAATTCTTAATCTCAGGTCTTCTGAGATCTTTTGTTCGAGACATGGTTCACATCAGGCAATGCTTCTGAATAGCAAACTACATTTCTTTGTAAAACTTTTTTGTAGGGCAAGGCAGCTCTAACCAACGTCTCATTGATTGGACTCCAGGTTAGCTGACTCCAATTTAGCTTTTGGAGAAGTCATTAGCCTTGGGGGGGTTCACATACTTTTTCCAACCTACACTGAATGTTTAAATGATATATTCAATATAGACAAAAGAAACCATAGTTATTAGTTTAAGTACAGTGTCTATTGTTGTGACTTAGATGAAGATCAGGTCCAATTTGAAAACCAATTAATGCAGAAATCCAGGTGATTCCAAAGGGTTCACCTACTTGCCACTGTATATTGACTTACAGTATACTTGTCATTGGTCTTCTATTAGCCAAGCTTACAGGAAGGGTTTTTAGAAAAACATCTGTTTTACGTGAACCTCTACAGCATAGAGGATTGTCCAATTATACCTGTTAACCAAACCACCTCAAACTATACTGTGTATAAACCATGGGCTTTATGTTCTGCCAGCCCACTCTACCCACACTAACGCCTGTGTTCTGCCAGCCCACTTTACCCACACTAACGCCTGTGTTCTGCCAGCCCACTTTACCCACACTAATGCCTGTGTTCTGCCAGCCCACTTTACCCACACTAACGCCTGTGTTCTGCCAGCCCACTTTACCCACACTAATGCCTGTGTTCTGCCAGCCCACTCTACCCACACTAACGCCTGTGTTCTGCCAGCCCACTCTACCCACACTAACGCCTGTGTTCTGCCAGCCCACTCTACCCACACTAACGCCTGTGTTCTGCCAGCCCACTCTACCCACACTAACGCCTGTGTTCTGCCAGCCCAGCTCCACACTACTGTGTTCCACACTAACGCCTGTGTTCTGCCAGCCCACTCTACCCACACTAACGCCTGTGTTCTGCCAGCCCACTCTACCCACACTAACGCCTGTGTTCTCCAGCCCACTCTACCCACACTAATGCCGCTGCTACTACTAACCCGATGGCCCTTAACACCACAACTGTCAATAATTCCCTGATTTTTGTCTTTTCCTCCCTGTTTTAAATGGGACCCACCAGACCACTGGGACACCGATTCGCCCGCACCACAGACGCTCCCACTCAGCGGGTGGGCAGCGATGGGTAGATCACAAACCACTCTCTAATTTGGATTTAGACACGGTCATGCAGCCAATCATACCCAATGCAATCAAAGTGTCAGCGGCCAGCGAGAAAGCTCTGTCTAAATGCCACAAGTATGTTCTCACGCATCAGGAGCTTGCCTCCGATGGGGAGATTCAGACCAAACTGATCAAGGTAAAAAAAGAAGAAAAAAAATATATTTCCTCAATTGGTGTCTCTTTTTTGTTTGTCTCATATTTGAGACTTTTTCACCTTTTTCACCTTCGATACCCCATAATGACAAAGCAAAAACAGGTTTTTGCAAAAATGATTTTCTTTTTTCTTTTTTGTGGATACATTTACATAAGTATTCAGACCCTTTACTCAGTACTTTGCACCTTTTGGAAGCGATTACACCCTTGTCTTCTTGGGTATGACGCTACAAACATCCCCACAACATGATGCTGCCACCACCATGCTTCACCATAGGGAGGGTGCCAGGTTTCCTCCATATCTGACTCTTGGCATTCAGGCCAAAGAGTTCAATCTTGGTTTCATAAGAGCAGAGAATCTTGTTTCTCATGGTCAGAGTCCTTTAGGTGCCTTTTGGCAAACTGCAAGCAGACTGTCTTATGCCTTCTACTGAGGAGTGGCTTCCGTCTGGTCACTCTACCATAAAGGTCTGATTGGTGGAGTGCTGCAGAGATGGTTGTCCTTCTGGAAGGTTCTCCCATCTCCTCAGAGGAACTCTGGAGCTCTTTCAGAGTGACCATCAGGTTCTTGGTCATCTCCTTGACAAAGGCTCTTCTCCCCGATTGCTCAGTTTGGAGTCTTAGTGTGCGCCTTTCCAAATCATGTCCAATCAATTGAATTTACCACAGGTGGACTCCAAGTTGTAGAAACATCTCAAGGATGATCAATGGAAACAAGATGCACCTGAGCTCAATTTCAGTATTGTAGCAAAGGGTCTGAATACTTTATTTAAAATTTAATAAACTGTTTGTCAACTTTGTCATTATGGGGTATTGTGTATAGATTTAGTTTTTATTTCTTAATCTTGTTTTAGAATAAGGCTGTAATGTAACAAAATGTGGATAAAGTGGTGAGGTCTGAATACTTACCCAATGCACTGTCCCTGATTTACCTGTAGAGGGAAATGCATTTGTATCCCTCACTTTGAGTCTTTCTGCGTGGTACATCTCTTAATCTGATAGTTGTCTACCTCTTCAGGGAGACGTGTTCAGAACGAGAGGTGGAGGACAAGCCGTGCAGTTCACAGACATCGAAACGCTTCGACAGGAATGCCCAACTGTTTCAAGGTATGCCCATTGGCCAACCCATCAGTTATTATGCAGACACTTTGACAGATTGTGTGTAGCGTTGCAAAATTCTGGTAACTTTCCCACCATTTCTAGGTTTCCAGAAAGCCTGTCTGCATGATTTTGTATTTTTGTGCTTATTTCCAGGAATATTCCAAGTGGTATTTCTGGAAAACTTTGCAACCCTATCAGAAATCATCTTCTGTTGAGATGAGGACATATTACCTCATGGTCTCCTCTTCTTGAAATAATAGTTGACTCTGAATGACCTACACTAAAAACATAGCCCTGATGTGAATATTTTCTGTTCCATGAAGTCGTAAGAGGAGGTCATCGGGAGACGGGCCAGGACAACATGATGGAAACAAGATGGACTGGAACGACAGAGAGAACAGGGTAAGCTGTCCCCACTACTGTCCATCACTCATTCACCACGGCTGGAGTAAAACTGCTATTAGATTTTGTAATGATACCTGCTCATAAAGGTATAAAATGGTTTCTCCCAACAGGCACCAGTGGCAAGCACAAGCTCAGCTCTTGGTCTCCAGAATGGCTATCAGAAGTGAGAATTTATATCACATTCCAGTAGGGATTTTGACTGACAACATTGCATGTTTTCATAGTATTGACTAATTGACTGCTGATGACAAATTACACTTCTTTTCTCCATCCCTTTCAGACGCAGGAAGTAGGAACTGGACAGATCATCTTTTTCTATGCTGGAAGTGTCTTGTCCATTGGACTAGTGAACTTACCATCACTTTAAACTATGCATCTTGTTTTTTTAAAGTCAAGCTTTTTATAGAACTGTTTTTCTAGACAAGTGATGATCAAGACCTGAGTTGTATTTAATCATGACTGTAGCTTAAAAGGGACATTTTCAATTAGATTTGTATTAGATGATTTAGAGAACTTATCTTATCTCTTATCACATTGAATAGAGTGTCATTGTATAGTTTACCACCTTCACCTATGAAACTTTCCTTCACTGGTTTTTCACACCCAAAGACTTTAGATGACAAAATGTAACTTTTTTTTCCTTCTCAGTTTCAAGGCACTGGTTGTAATAGACCTATATTCACACATAATCTGCAGAAAATCAATGGTAGAAGGCTGCTAGTGCAATGACCCCAATTATATACTTTGCTAAAGCCTGCCGGTCAGTCTCTGTCTGACTGCAAATACATGTATTTTTGAAGGAATGTACTATTTAAAAACTGGAAAAAAATAAATCAAGAAATGAGAATGATCTTTAACCACCTTGTTTATATTACTGTCTAACCATATGAATGGCAGGTCTTGCTTTGGAGGTAGATGTAGCGCTGCAGGCCCCAAACATAATCAATCGAAACCAGTTGGCATCCAAAAGGATTTGGTGTGACGACATGAGTACCAATCTATCAAATGCATTTTATTAAGGTCTTTTTTTTAAAGTCAGCAATTACGTTAGGGGAAACAGTGTTACACTCTACCTAATGTCCTAACCCAACCTTCCCCATCTTAACAGAGCCACTGCCAGACTCCTGTCTGAATAACTGCTGACCTTGTAGTTCACATCCACTTATATTTGCCCCAGCCAGGCAGCCACAGGCACTAGCCTTTTTTAAATGGAATGGTTTGCTTTAAGACTTTGCTAAGCACGCAGTATGCTGTGCTAACAAACGGACATTTTTACGTGGCTGGCACTGTTTGCTTGACATTCTTCGGTCTGTTGACAGTTGATGAGAAATGCCAAACAGAAGCGCTCACTAGCAAGTCTGTATAGTTTGTGGGGCCCCTGCTAAAGTCCTGTGTACTGCAGATGCTCTGCTAGTCTCCCGGTCAGGTTCCATTCCACCAGCATGTTGTGACTGGTCCTGGGCATATTTACTATATCTGGCTGCTTTTGGACGGTCAATGAGTTGAAGCATCTTTCTTGTGGGAAGAACATATGCCGTGATTGGTCTTGTGTACAATTGCCATCCAGCGTGCAGTATGAATGTTGGAGAGATGAAAGGCAGACCGTTTTGTTGTTGTTGCCTGATTTCACTTCTCTGTATGCTGAGTCATTTCACCAAGCTCCGGAAGTATTTGTAAACCTGTCCCATCAGACGTTCCATGTAGGCTAGCTGATGTGTGTATAACTGGAGCTACATGGTCAAATTCCATCACACATTTTAATGTTCATTCATATTTTAAGATACATTTTATACATGTATCTTTCATCTATAATGTTGCATGACTTGCCGTATAATGTAATGACTCAAACGCATTACTGTTTGCGGCACCCCGTGGAGCACTTTACAGGGAATTCCTGTAATAATCATTACTAACAGCAGGTGGCAGCAGCTCCTGTACATTTTATAACGGGCCTTTTTATACTGGCACTTATTTTGTGACTGGCCATATGTGACCACAGGTTATTCTGACTTGGAGAGTTGTCTGCTGGTAGCCATGGTAACCATGGTCAGGCTGGACCGTTGTGGTTCTGGACAGTGTAGATTGGTTGGTGTTGACGCAAAGGTTTGATCCAGTAGTTCCTCAGACTGCATCCTTACCAGACACATTGGACGTGACGCGTATACATGTGTTTCCATGCCAACAAACGGTCACGTGAATATGTAATAATTACCACATGCCCTAACTGAGTATACTAGTGCTCCATTTCCTCTGTCTTGTTATATTTTAACTGTGCATACTAGTGCTCCGTTTCCTCTGTCTTGTTATATTTTAACTGCATACTAGTGCTCCATTTCCTCTGTCTTGTTATATTTTAACTGTGCATACTAGTGCTCCGTTTCCTCTCTCTTGTTATATTTTAACTGTGCATACTAGTGCTCCGTTTCCTCTCTCTTGTTATATTTTAACTGTGCATACTAGTGCTCCGTTTCCTCTCTCTTGTTATATTTAGGAGCCTTTCAGATCTCATTGCCTGTGAGTGACTCATTGTGCTGCAGAGAATATGGATGACAGTCTTGACACATTTGACAAGTTGGACTGTGAGTCCATGCCGTCAGCCACGGCCGTTGACTTTGGACAGCTCCAGATATCCTCGGTTCCTCTGCTTCACTGGGCTCGTTTCATAGTGAACGCTTGGTCGGAGGCGAGATCCGTGCACACGGCACTGCTGAATTGCTCTTCTGCTTGGATGAGGCCCGTCGTCTTTCGCCAAAACCGCTGCGTTATCACTTCATCGTAAACGAAGCGCGAGGAAATGTAAGTTAATAGGCAATGTGCACTTAGCAAATCGACTCCGGAGTATGATTTCTTGCTGGAGTGACGGGGGACTGAGTTTATCAAGTTCACTCTCCCCAGCCACTTACCTTATTCAGAGGTTTAATTTTATTTTTACCTTTATTTTTAAGCAGGGAGTCACCATTGAGACCAGGGTCTCTTTCACAAGGGAATCCTGCATATACAATTTTATAAGACAAATCAAACACTATATAAAATACAGAACAACACATAAGATAAACAATTACTTTCCTAAGTAAGAAGGTCCCCAAACAATGTGTTTTTATTACCAGAGCATTCAATTGTAATGTGTGCTGTAGTTGGTTCCAGCAATGAGGCGCTTTTAAGCTAAAAGCCGTTTAACCTGGTTCGACAGAAAAGTTCACTGTACAATCTGCTTCCTGCTATCTAGGGAGAGGCAAGATGTATTTTAAAAAGCCCAAATCTTAGCTTTTTAACTAGCTCACCCATGTTTTTTTTTTTATCAAGTTTTGTCAATCCAAATGCCTAGATATTTAAAGGCGAGAACCCGATCGGCAAGAACCATCTGAAGCATTTATGTGATCATTAGAGAACAACATACAGTGGGGCAAAAAAGTATTTAGTCAGCCACCAATTGTGCAAGTTCTCCCACTTAAACAGATGAGGCCTGTAATTTTCATCATAGGTTCACTTCAACTATGACAGACAAAATGAGAAGAAAAAAATCCAGAAAATCACATTGTAGGATTTTTTAAAATTAATTTATTTGCAAATGATATGAATGAACCAAGTGACCTATCTTTTACTCTTTGTCTTAATATAGATAATGTTTATCTGTGACAGTGTTAAACAGAAAAGTAAAACTATTTGGGGCCTGATCTGAGTCAGATACATGACACAATCCCCCAGTCACACAACCTCCGGTCAGACATGAAATGTTGATCATTAAAATTCCTAAAATGTGGGCTGGATCTAGGTATTTTAGCATCTTATAGAGGCAGTGGGACAATGGTCACGATTCAATTGGCAGTGTACTTTTATAAGGGGCATTTGTTAGAATATCAAAAACAAATGAGATTTTTCAGGGTTTTCAGAGTTGGTTTAGTTATCAGCTGTGTTAGAATTAGTTCAGTACAAATGTCTTTCACACCATCTGATACTGGCATCAACCAATCTAGATTAAAATCACCCAATTAATTATTCACAGTAATTCAGACAATTTGCTTAGAGACAAGGTAGAGCTGAGGGAGGGGGATAAATTCCCACTAGTTTCAGTTGGGCATTATTACCAGAGCCCACATTTGGGATTAGACATTCAAATTGCGTAGGGACAGAGGTGGAAAGGGGCACATAAACATTTTAAGTTGCTCTTTAAGACTATGGCGACACCCCCACCTCTGCCAACTCTGTTAGATCTATATATTATAACCAGCCAGAGACATCAGAATTCAGCATGGACTTCTTTAACCAAGATTTTGTAATAAACAATGTCTACGTTTAATTTTTGCACGCCCAATTTTTCAGTTTTTGATTTGTTAAAAAAGTTTGAAATATCCAATAAATGTCGTTCATGTACTTCATGATTGTGTTGTTGATTATTCACCAAAAAAATACAGTTTTATATCTTTATGTTTGAAGCCTGAAATGTGGCAAAATGTTGCAAAGTTCAAGGGGGAAGAATACATTCGCAAGGCACTGTACATGACTTTCTATAGTGTCTGGTGGTTTATATACATGACTTTCTATAGTGTCTGGTGGTTTATATACATGACTTTCTATAGTGTCTGGTGGTTTATATACATGACTTTCTATAGTGTCTGGTGGTTTATATACATGACTTTCTATAGTGTCTGGTGGTTTATGTACATGACTTTCTATAGTGTCTGGTGGTTTATATACATGACTTTCTATAGTGTCTGGTGGTTTATATACATGACTTTCTATAGTGTCACATGAATAGTGTCTGGTGGTTTATATACATGACTTTCTATAGTGTCTGGTGGTTTTTATATACATGACTTTCTATAGTGTCTGGTGGTTTATATACATGACTTTCTATAGTGTCTGGTGGTTTATATACATGACTTTCTATAGTGTCTGGTGGTTTATATACATGACTTTCTATAGTGTCTGGTGGTTTATATACATGACTTTCTATAGTGTCTGGTGGTTTATATACATGACTTTCTATAGTGTCTGGTGGTTTATATACATGACTTTCTATAGTGTCTGGTGGTTTATATACATGACTTTCTATAGTGTCTGGTGGTTTATATACATGACTTTCTATAGTGTCTGGTGGTTTATATACATGACTTTCTATAGTGTCTGGTGGTTTATATACATGACTTTCTATAGTGTCTGGTGGTTTATATACATGACTTTCTATAGTGTCTGGTGGTTTATATACATGACTTTCTAGTGTCTGGTGGTTTATATACATGACTTTCTATAGTGTCTGGTGGTTTATATACATGACTTTCTATAGTGTCTGGTGGTTTATATACATGACTTTCTATAGTGTCTGGTGGTTTATATACATGAGTGTCTGGTGGTTTATATCATGACTTTCTATAGTGTCTGGTGGTTTATATACATGACTTTCTATAGTGTCTGGTGGTTTATATACATGACTTTCTATAGTGTCTGGTGGTTTATATACATGACTTTCTATAGTGTCTGGTGGTTTATATACATGACTTTCTATAGTGTCTGGTGGTTTATATACATGACTTTCTATAGTGTCTGGTGGTTTATATACATGACTTTCTATAGTGTCTGGTGGTTTATATACATGACTTTCTATAGTGTCTGGTGGTTTATATACATGACTTTCTATAGTGTCTGGTGGTTTATATACATGACTTTCTATAGTGTCTGGTGGTTTATATACATGACTTTCTATAGTGTCTGGTGGTTTTATATGACATGAGTGTCTTTGGTGGTTTATGACTTTCTATAGTGTCTGGTGGTGTCTGACTTTCTATAGTGTGGGTACATACATGACTTTCTATAGTGTCTGGTGGTTTATATACATGACTTTCTATAGTGCCCGGTGGTTTATATACATGACTTTCTATAGTGTCTGGTGGTTTATATACATGACTTTCTATAGTGTCTGGTGGTTTATATACATGACTTTCTATAGTGTCTGGTGGTTTATATACATGACTTTCCCAGTGTCTGGTGGTTTATATACATGACTTTCTATAGTGTCTGGTGGTTTATATACATGACTTTCTATAGTGTCTGGTGGTTTATATATGACTTTCTATACTGGTGGTTTATATACATGACTTTCTATAGTGTCTGGTGGTTTATATACATGACTTTCTATAGTGTCTGGTGGTTTCTATAATGACTTTCTATAGTGTCTGGTGGTTTATATACATGACTTTCTATAGTGTCTGGTGGTTTATATACATGACTTTCTATAGTGTCTGGTGGTTTTATACATGACTTTCTATAGTGTCTGGTGGTTTATATACATGACTTTCTATAGTGTCTGGTGGTTTATATACATGACTTTCTATAGTGTCTGGTGGTTTATATACATGACTTTCTATAGTGTCTGGTGGTTATATACATACTTTCTATAGTGTCTGGTGGTTTATATACATGACTTTCTATAGTGTCTGGTGGTTTATATACATGACTTTCTATAGTGTCTGGTGGTTTATATACATGACTTTCTATAGTGTCTGGTGGTTTATATACACTTTATGACTTTCTATAGTGTCTGGTGGGACTTTCTATAGTGTCTGGTGGTTTATATACATGACTTTCTATAGTGTCTGGTGGTTTATATACATGACTTTCTATAGTGTCTGGTGGTTTATATACATGACTTTCTATAGTGTCTGGTGGTTTATATACATGACTTTCTATAGTGTCTACATGGCTTTCTATAGTGTCTGGTGGCATGGCCTACTGTTGCTGACATGTCTGGTCTGACCGTTGTGCCAACGTCTTCTCCTGCCCAGTTTGAACAGTGAGTGGCACCCTGGTGGGAAACAGCTGTCATTTGTCTCTCACTTCCAGCGGTCCTGTGTCTCCCAGCCTGCCTGTGAAAATATTGACCTTCCCCGCTGCCTGTTTAACCAGGGAGCCTTTAAGCTGTTTGAGCAAATATCACATTGCCCTGCCGCTTTTCTAAATGACTCCTTTTACTCAAACATTCACTAATGGATGCTTAAATACCCCCCTCTTATCCACTGTGTACGTTGTGTTTGCCTTGGAACATTGTATTGAATTGGTCACCTTTTCATGTCCTGAGGCTCTGGAGTAGAAAGTCTGAGAGATTAGCTACCTATTTGTGCTGTTTGTTCCTTTTATGCCGGGCCTTTCCTTTATGTGGCCGTGTAGCTCAAATGTAGATACAGAACAATTATGAGTAGTACAAGGTACACACACCAGGCAAGTCACACGGCTACCTGCTAGCTACTACTGTTAATCTGACTGGTCTCGTTCTCATAACCCTGCTAGCTACTACTGTTAATCTGACTGGTCTAATCTGACCCTGGTCTACTGTTAATCTGACTGTTCTCGTTCTCATGACCCTGCTAGCTACTACTGTTAATCTGACTGGTCTCGTTCTCATGACCCTGCTAGCTACTACTGTTAATCTGACTGGTCTCGTTCTCATGACCCTGCTCGCTACTACTGTTAATCTGACTGGTCTCGTTCTCATGACCCTGCTAGCTACTACTGTTAATCTGACTGGTCTCGTTCTCATGACCCTGCTAGCTACTACTGTTAATCTGACTGGTCTCGTTCTCATGACCCTGCTAGCTACTACTGTTAATCTGACTGGTCTGGTTCTCATGACCCTGCTAGCTACTACTGTTAATCTGACTGGTCTGGTTCTCATGACCCTGCTTCTACTGTTAATCTGACTGGTCTCGTTCTCATGACCCTGCTAGCTACTACTGTTAATCTGACTGGTCTCGTTCTCATGACCCTGCTAGCTACTACTGTTAATCTGACTGGTCTCGTTCTCATGACCCTGCTAGCTACTACTGTTAATCTGACTGGTCTCGTTCTCATGACCCTGCTCGCTACTACTGTTAATCTGACTGGTCTCGTTCTCATGACCCTGCTAGCTACTACTGTTAATCTGACTGGTCTTGTTGGTTCTCATGACCCTGCTAGCTACTACTGTTAATCTGACTGGTCTTGTTGGTTCTCATGACCCTGCTAGCTACTACTGTTAATCTGACTGGTCTCGTTCTCATGACCCTGCTAGCTACTACTGTTAATCTGACTGGTCTCGTTCTCATGACCCTGCTAGCTACTACTGTTAATCTGACTGGTCTCGTTCTCATGACCCTGCTAGCTACTACTGTTAATCTGACTGGTCTCGTTCTCATGACCCTGCTAGCTACTACTGTTAATCTGACTGGTCTCGTTCTCATGACCCTGCTAGCTACTACTGTTAATCTGACTGGTCTCGTTCTCATGACCCTGCTAGCTACTACTGTTAATCTGACTGGTCTACTGTTAATCTGACTGGTCTCGTTCTCATGACCCTGCTAGCTACTACTGTTAATCTGACTGGGTTCTCATGACCCTGCTAGCCACTACTGTTAATCTGACTGGTCTCGTTCTCATGACCCTGCTAGCTACTACTGTTAATCTGACTTAATGACCCTGACTGGTCTTAATCTGACTGGTCTCGTTCTCATGACCCTGCTAGCTACTACTGTTAATCTGACTGGTCTCGTTCTCATGACCCTGCTAGCTACTACTGTTAATCTGACTGGTCTCGTTCTCATGACCCTGCTAGCTACTACTGTTAATCTGACTGGTCTCGTTCTCATGACCCTGCTAGCTACTACTGTTAATCTGACTGGTCTCGTTCTCATGACCCTGCTAGCTACTACTGTTAATCTGACTGGTCTCGTTCTCATGACCCTGCTAGCTACTACTGTTAATCTGACTGGTCTCGTTCTCATGACCCTGCTAGCTACTACTGTTAATCTGACTGGTCTCGTTCTCATGACCCTGCTAGCTACTACTGTTAATCTGACTGGTCTCGTTCTCATGACCCTGCTAGCTACTACTGTTAATCTGACTGGTCTCGTTCTCATGACCCTGCTAGCTACTACTGTTAATCTGACTGGTCTCGTTCTCATGACCCTGCTAGCTACTACTGTTAATCTGACTGGTCTCGTTCTCATGACCCTGCTAGCTACTACTGTTAATCTGACTGGTCTCGTTCTCATGACCCTGCTAGCTACTACTGTTAATCTGACTGGTCTCGTTCTCATGACCCTGCTAGCTACTACTGTTAATCTGACTGGTCTCGTTCTCATGACCCTGCTAGCTACTACTGTTAATCTGACTGGTCTCGTTCTCATGACCCTGCTAGCTACTACTGTTAATCTGACTGGTCTCGTTCTCATGACCCTGCTAGCTACTACTGTTAATCTGACTGGTCTCGTTCTCATGACCCTGCTAGCTACTACTGTTAATCTGACTGGTCTCGTTCTCATGACCCTGCTAGCTACTACTGTTAATCTGACTGGTCTCGTTCTCATGACCCTGCTAGCTACTACTGTTAATCTGACTGGTCTCGTTCTCATGACCCTGCTAGCTACTACTGTTAATCTGACTGGTCTCGTTCTCATGACCCTGCTAGCTACTACTGTTAATCTGACTGGTCTCGTTCTCATGACCCTGCTAGCTACTACTGTTAATCTGACTGGTCTCGTTCTCATGACCCTGCTAGCTACTACTGTTAATCTGACTGGTCTCGTTCTCATGACCCTGCTCGCTACTACTGTTAATCTGACTGGTCTCGTTCTCATGACCCTGCTAGCTACTACTGTTAATCTGACTGGTCTTTTCATGACCCTGCTAGCTACTACTGTTAATCTGACTGGTCTCGTTCTCATGACCCTGCTAGCTACTACTGTTAATCTGACTGGTCTCGTTCTCATGACCCTGCTAGCTACTACTGTTAATCTGACTGGTCTCGTTCTCATGACCCTGCTCGCTACTACTGTTAATCTGACTGGTCTCGTTTTCAACTCCTATACATTTTCATTCAGTTAGGGATTGGAGAGTATGTGTGTGTGTGTGTGTGTGTGTGTGTGTGTGTGTGTGTGTGTGTGTGTGTGTGTGTGTGTGTGTGTGTGTGTGTGTGTGTGTGTGGACGGTTTGAAGCAGCCAAAGAATACCTGAGCCTTTCACTAACAGAGCAGCATCATGTCACAAAGTACAAGTAGGTCAACTCTATTTCAATTTGAGTGTAAAATCAAAGACTCACACGATACATATCTTACTGCTGTCTACACCTGTTTTACAGTCTAAAGGTACAGTCAAATTCCATGAGGTTTGTTTACGTTGTTATTTACTTCATTAATGTCAAACGTTGTTTGACTGATGACCACTCTGGGAGGAGATCATCATTGTTGGAACTGCAGAATTGTGTGTGTGTCACTGTGTGTGTTCTTTCGTGTGACTTGTCCCCTTAGCAACGCTCTATTTCTCCTTCCTCTATTGTCTTCGGTAAATAATGGCTTCTCTCTAACAAATGGACTTCTCTCTCTCTCTGTCCTTCTTTTGTTCCCTAGGTCTCTCCCTCCTTGTCGACGCTGTGTAAACTTCCCTAACAATGCTCAACTACACACAAAGGCACACACTGAATGCCCTTAACCTGTCTGAAAACCCTTTCTACAATGCTACGCCCATACATGAATCATACTCCTGCAAAACCAACTGCATCCCTTTGTAGTTCTCACTAGTATTGTTGTGGTAGCGCATTATGAAACCATTAGGGGTCCTTCTGTAGCTCAGTTGGTAGAGCATGGCGCTTGGGTTCGATCCCCGGGACCACCCATACGTAGAATGTATGCACACATGACTGTAAGTCACTTTGGATAAAAGCGTCTGCTAAATGGCATATATTATTATTATATATTATTATTATATTATTAATAAGCATTTTTTGAGTGTGTCTCTTACAAAGCACCATGAGTTATTGATACTTGTATTTGACACTGGAATACCCTATACATGCATTACAATACACACAGGTGGATCATAAAGTCTAATCAGTGTTGTTTCACAGCACAGAATTTTACAGACCTTATAAAATATGAGATAATCTATATGGATAAAAGAGTCGCTCGGTAGTCATCGTAAACGACAGGTAACTAATGGAAGGGCAGCTATATCAAAGGCCGTACTTGCCTTGGGACATATTTCAGTTTCAAAGAGCAAGTGCCATGTCATGTAAACAGAGTCCATCTGGGGAAAACGTTCGGTAATATTGGGCCGTATTCATTTGGGGCGCACCGTCGCAAAATGTTTTGCTGCAATGGAAAATGTAGTGTTTCTAATTGGACAAGTTCAGGTAGTTCCTCCCTGTTTCAGTCTTTTCTTCCGTTTGGTGCCTAATGAATACGACCCTGCTATAGCCGATGGCCCTCAAGGTCAATGTTCACTTGCAGGCCGACAGCATGCCAGGTCCTAATGCTAGGCATCAACAGCCAATCCTGTAGGCACTTCCTTATAATCTCCATGATTCCTGTAAATTGCACATCCCTTGTATAACACATAGTTACATTTCACAGGTCACTATTGCACGTTCTGACTAGGTGGGTCGGTTGATAACTACTGTATCATATATTACGGATTCCACATATCAATTAGTGATGGGAAAACATCTGTACGGTTACATGTCACAATATTATTTTGGACTATATTATATCGATACTTTAACTTCAACTGTCTTGTTTTTTGTTGTTGCTAGGTAGCTTTAGCAAGCGCCAGACAGCTGTACCAGCGGCAAAACTCTGGTATTTTTCATCCTATAGCTTGTTCTCCATCTTATTTTTAAATAGTGAGCCAACATGTGTTCAACACACTTATTTCCTTGACTGATCAAAACAAATGTTTTCTTTTGTGGAATTTAAAAAATAAACATTTTAGTCATTTAGCTGGTGCTTATTCAGAACGACTTACAGGACCAATTAGGGTTAAGTGCTTTGCTCAATGGCACATTGACAGATTGTTCACCTAGTCGGCTCGAGGATTAAAAACGGCAACCTTTCGGTTACTGGCCCAATGCTCTTAACCACTATGCTACCTGCAGGAGACCTATACTGAGCAATATGTTTTGGAATTGCAACACCTATAGAATCATGAGAATCCCAATGCATATCTCATCGGCATCTAAGTAATGTGATATCATATCGTGAGGTCCCTGGGAATTTCTCTTCCTTTATTGCTGTTTTAGTGTTTTGCATGTAGGGGTGGCAGGGTAGCCTAGTGGTTAGTGGAGGGGCGGCAGGGTGGCCTAGTGGTTAGTGGAGGGGCGGCAGGGTGGCCTAGTGGTTAGAGTGGAGGGGCGGCAGGGTGGCCTAGTGGTTAGTGGAGGGCGGAGGGGCCTGGTGGTTAGAGTGGAGGGGCAGGGTGGCCTGGTGGTTAGAGTGGAGGGGCGGCAGGGTGGCCTGGTGGTTAGAGTGGAGGGGCGGCATATGCAGGGTTTGGGTGGAGGCCTGGTGTGGTTAGAGTGGAGGGCGGCAGGGTGGCCTGGTGGTTAGAGTGGAGGGGCGGCAGGGTGGCCTGGTGGTTAGAGTGGAGGGGCGGCAGGGTGGCCTGGTGGTTAGGGGCGGCTGTTAGAGTGGAGGGGCGGCAGGGTGGCCTGGTGGTTAGAGTGGAGGGGCGGCAGGGTGGCCTGGTGGTTAGAGTGGAGGGGCGGCAGGGTGGCCTGGTGGTTAGAGTGGAGGGGCGGCAGGGTGGCCTGGTGGTTAGAGTGGAGGGGCGGCAGGGTGGCCTGGTGGTTAGAGTGGAGGGTGGCCTGGTGGTTAGGCAGGGTGGCCTGGTGGTTAGAGTGGAGGGGCGGCAGGGTGGCCTGGTGGTTAGAGTGGAGGGGCGGCAGGGTGGCCTGGTGGTTAGAGTGGAGGGGCGGCAGGGTGGCCTGGTGGTTAGAGTGGAGGGCGGCAGGGTGGCCTGGTGGTTAGAGTGGAGGGGCGGCAGGGTGGCCTGGTGGTTAGAGTGGAGGGGCGGCAGGGTGGCCTGGTGGTTAGAGTGGAGAGGGTGGCCTGGTGGTTAGAGTGGGGGCGGCAGGGTGGCTGGTGGTTAGAGTGGAGGGGCGGCAGGGTGGCCTGGTGGTTAGAGTGTAGGACTAGTAACAGAAAGGTTGCAAGTTCAAATCCCCGAGCTGATAAGGTTGTCGTTCTGCCCCTGAACAATGCAGTTAACCCACTGTTCCTAGGCCGTCATTGAAAATAAGAATTTGTTCTTAAATGACTTGCCTAGTTAAATAAAGGTAAAATAAAATAAAAAATGTAGATAGTGTGTGTGTCTGTGTGTTTACACCTGAGTGTTAACGTTTCTAAATACGGGTCTGTTTGTGTGTTAGCCTACGATGACAGACAACTGGAGGGTCACAACTAACTCTGTTTACTTTCTTAACCCTTTTTCTAACACACTGAGACACCACTGTCCTGTAAAATACAAGATGGCCTACTTCCCTCAGTCTATCCCTCCTCCCCTCCTCCCCCTGATTCAACACAGTGTGTTTGTACAGCCGTCAGTGTGTGGCCACTGCATACAATGGGGGTTTGACGGCGTGTTGGGTCGCCTCGTTTCCTCATCTTCAGGTTGCATTATACTGTCAGAACCCAGGGCTCCTTCCAGGGCCAAGTGATGACGGTCCTCATCCTTCAGGTTGCATTATACTGTCAGAACCCAGGGCTCCTTCCAGGGCCAAGTGATGACGGTCCTCATCTTCTGGTTGCATTAAACTGCCAGAACCCAGGGCTCCTTCCAGGGCCAAGTGATGACCCTCATCTTCTGGTTCACTGTCAGAACCCAGTTCCTTCCAGGGCCAAGTGATGACGGTCCTCATCTTCTGGTTGCATTAAACTGCCAGAACCCATGACGGGGTTCATTAAACTTCCAGGGCCAAGTGATGACGGTCCTCATCTTCTGGTTGCATTAAACTGCCAGAACCCAGGGCTCCTTCCAGGGCCAAGTGATGACGGTCCTCATCTTCAGGTTGCATTAAACTGTCAGAACCCAGGGTTCCTTCCAGGGCCAAGTGATGACGGTCCTCATCTTCTGGTTGCATTAAACTGCCAGAACCCAGGGTTCCTTCCAGGGCCAAGTGATGACGGTCCTCATCTTCTGGTTGCATTAAACTGCCAGAACCCAGGGTTCCTTCCAGGGCCAAGTGATGACGGTCCTCATCTTCAGGTTGCATTAAACTGTCAGAACCCAGGGTTCCTTCCAGGGCCAAGTGATGACGGTCCTCATCTTCAGGTTGCATTAAACTGTCAGAACCCAGGGCTCCTTCCAGGGCCAAGTGATGACGGTCCTCATCTTCTGGTTGCATTAAACTGTCAGAACCCAGGGTTCCTTCCAGGGCCAAGTGATGACGGTCCTCATCTTCAGGTTGCATTCAACTGTCAGAACCCAGGGTTCCTTCCAGGGCCAAGTGATGACGGTCCTCATCTTCAGGTTGCATTAAACTGTCAGAACCCAGGGTTCCTTCCAGGGCCAAGTGATGACGGTCCTCATCTTCTGGTTGCATTAAACTGTCAGAACCCAGGGTTCCTTCCAGGGCCAAGTGATGACGGTCCTCATCTTCAGGTTGCATTAAACTGTCAGAACCCAGTTCCTTCCAGGGCCAAGTGATGACGGTCCTCATCTTCAGGTTGCATTAAACTGTCAGAACCCAGGGTTCCTTCCAGGGCCAAGTGATGACGGTCCTCATCTTCTGGTGCATTAAACTCAGTTCCTTCCAGGGCCTGGTTGCATTAAATTAAACTGCCAGAACTCAGGGCATTAAACTTCAGGGTTCCTTCCAGGGCCAAGTGATGACGGTCCTCATTTTCTGGTTGCATTAAACTGCCAGAACTCAGGGCTCCTTCCAGGGCCAAGTGATGACGGTCCTCATCTTCTAGTTGCATTAAACTGTCAGAACCCAGTTCCTTCCAGGGCCAAGTGATGACGGTCCTCATCTCTCTTTTTAGGCCTGTTCCCTTGCTGCTTGACTCGTTGCAGTTTCAACGTTATTCAACGTATTTTATCAATGTAGTGATGACGCTGCATCAATGTAGCTGGCTGGTTTGAAAATTGCGAAACATTATGAATAAATTTACATTTGTTGACGACTCAATTAGATATCAACCAGAATGAGATGCTGACGTGTCTTGTTTTCCTGGTGGAAGCGCAGTAGACTTCCAGAAAGATCTTCATTAACTTCTAGATTTGGGTGTTCAGAAACATTCACATAGCTGGGATGTGTTCTGAATCCCTTGTGGTCCTCTGTAGCTCAGTTATTAGAGCATAGTGCTTGCAACGCCAGTGTAGTGGGTTCAATTCCTGGGACCAACCGTACCTGAAATCTATTCACGCATGACTCTTCAGTCACTTTGGATAAAAGTATCTGATAATTGCAAATATTGTTATTTTCCAAAAAAGCTGTCACATGAAAAACCACAATGTGAGGTTGGAGTGGGGGAATCTGTCAGGATTTGCTTATTTAATGCAGTAGGTAAAGAACACACTAAATCCAGCTTAGCATCACTCCAATGCGGTTGGGGCTTTTGGCTCTTCCTACATTCAGAACTGACTGCTGTGTGTTGGATAGGAGCGTTTTGAGTGTTTGCATGCATGATTAAGAATGTGTGTGTGTCTCTCACAGGCTGTTATCATGGTAAAACACATGGGCCTAAACATCCATGAGTCCAGTGTGGTCGTTGGCTACACTTACTGCCACTGTCTCTACCAGATCAATCCAGAGCTGGAATAGGTGAGACGACCCCAGAGGGAAAACAGGAAGACACACACACTTTAGTGGAACACGTTTCTGTGTGAACTGAACATTGTCACATCTCTCTCACTCGCTCTCTCTCACACTCAAACTCTCACACACACACACACACAGAGGCTTGTTGTCACAGTGACCCTGCTGTGTGTCTCTGTCTGTGTATATATTTGTCTGTGTGTGTGCATGGGTGTGAGACGAGGCTCTGTGTGACCTGTGAAAGCCCACCACTATTTGACCCCTGCAATCATCCTTTTCAATGCTGGAGGGTTGAGGGAGATAAATGCTGTGGCTTGTGTGCCAAAGCTGTAACGTCCTACACATGAGACTTGCTCTGTTTTACTAGTGCCGTCTACTGTTGATCTAGCTGAAGGTGTTGGCTAACTTCCCTCTGATACACACACAATGTCTCTGTGTGTGTTGACCCTATTTAAACCTACATTAATAAAGGCTTTTACATTTCGCCAAATAATCTGGCCTTGGGTCACTAGTCAAACAAATCTTTAGTCACACCCCTTCACAACACCTGTCCTCTAGCTCTGAGGGAAAAACTCACACAAGGACAAAGCTGGGACTGTTCCACCTCAGACATGGAAGTAGCTCAACCATTACAATGCATAACATTACTCTGTCTTTCCATTGCATCTCTGAAATTGTAAAGCCATCAAACTTCAAAAATGTTCACAAGTCATTTGAAAAAGCGCGTATCCTTTGTACATGGTTGTTTCTCCCCAAGTTAACAGCAAGATTGGATACTTTAGTTCGTTCGACTGGGTGGCGTTGGGGAAAGCTCTTTTTCTTTCTTTTTGTACTGTACGCAGCGTCTCGCTGTACGCAGGGTCTCGCTGTACGCAGCGTCTCGCTGTACCCAGCGTCTCGCTGTACGCAGCGTCTCGCTGTACGCAGGGTCTCGCTGAACGCAGCGTCTCGCTGCTGTAGCGTCTCGCCGTACGCAGCGTCTCGCTGTGCTCTGAGGGGGAAAGAGGGTGAGGAAGGCAGATTTGCATCAGAAGTCTTCACCGGTCCAAAAAGTTGGACCCGTTCTGAAATGGACCTGGGACTTTCTCATTTGGACCCGATATGCATAAATATATATATATTTAATATAGAGACCTGTTCTGAACGGACCCGAGGACAACTAGATCCGTCCCATATAGACCTGGTTGAAATCACACCCAGCTTGATCCCGGTGAGGGAAGCAGCAGAAAAGTCATTTTTTTTAAGCTACTTTATTAACCGTAGCTGATAAAACGATAGAGGCTGTAGCAGGCGGGGAGGAACTGTACTGTGAGTGACACAGGGAGCAGCTCTCCCTGTACCTCTTTCTCTTGCTCCTAATTTCTCTCCGACTCTCATGGATTTATTGCCTCTCATTTTTACTTCTGTCATTGCACCTGGAAATAGCTGTGCAGGGTGCACCTGGAAATAGCTGTGCAGGGTGCACCTGGAAATAGCTGTGCAGGGTGCACCTGGAAATAGCTGTGCAGGGTGCACCTGGAAATAGCTGTGCAGGGTGCACCTGGAAATAGCTGTGCAGGGTGCACCTGGAAATAGCTGTGCAGGGTGCACCTGGAAATAGCTGTGCAGGGTGCACCTGGAAATAGCTGTGCAGGGTGCACCTGGAAATAGCTGTGCAGGGTGCACCTGGAAATAGCTGTGCAGGGTGCACCTGGAAATAGCTGTGCAGGGTGCACCTGGAAAGCTGTGCAGGGTGCACCTGGAAATGGCTGTGCAGGGTGCACCTGGAAATGGCTGTGCAGGGTGCACCTGGAAATGGCTGTGCAGGGTGCACCTGGAAATGGCTGTGCAGGGTGAACCTGGAAATGGCTGTGCAGGATGAACCTGGAAATAGCTGTGCAGGGTGCACCTGAGCTCAACAGTCAAGACAACGCAGAAGTGGCTTTGGGACAACTTGAACCCGATCAAACAGCTGTGCAGCGACACTCTCCTTCCAACCTAACAGAGCTTGAGAGGATCTGCAGAGAAGAATGGGAGAAACTCCCCAATACAAGTGTGCCTAGCTTGTAGCTTCATACCCAAGAAGACTTGAGGCTGTAGTCACTGCCAAAGATGCTTTTAACAAAGTACTGAGTAAAGGTTCTGAATAATTATGTAAATGTGCTATTTCAGTTTTTTTCTTGTGACATTTGCATAAATGTATAAAAAAAACTTTTTGTTTTGTCATTATGGGGTATTGTGTGTAAATTGAGGGGGGGAAAAAACTACAATTTGAATCCATTTTAGAATAAGGCTGTAATGTAACAAAATGCGGAAAAAGTCAACGGGTCTGAATACTTTCTGAATTCTGTGTGTGTGTGTGTGTGTGTGTGTGTGTGTGTGTGTGTGTGTGTGTGTGTGTGTGTGTGTGTGTGTGCGAGGTATTGACTAGGCAGCAGGATAGATAATAGAAAGAAATGTGTTGAGTAGACATTTTAATAAATAGAAAAATAATCAAACAAGGAATAAATACACAAAGTAAAGATTGCTTGGCAGGATATATACAGTCGATGTGCTGGGTAAAGGTAATTGACTAGGCAGCAGGATAGATAATACACAGTAACAGCATCATGTGTAAGATATTTAAATATAGGTAAAGGTATAGTGACTCTGCAGCAGGATAGATAATACACAGTAACATCATCATGTGTTGAGTCAAAAGATATTTAAATATAGGTAAAGGTATAGTGACTAGGCAGCAGGATAGATAATACACAGTAACAGCATCATGTGATGAGTCAAAAGATATTTAAATATAGGTAAAGGTATAGTGACTAGGCAGCAGGATAGATAATACACAGTAACAGCATCATGTGTTGAGTCAAAAGATATTTAAATATAGGTAAAGGTATAGTGACTAGGCAGCAGGATAGATAATACACAG
>NW_025748796.1:0-30786 GCF_021184085.1 Oncorhynchus gorbuscha
GCTCAGACCACATATCTAGGCAGGAAGAGAGAGAGAGAGAGAGAGAGGGAGCTGGAGAGACAACTCTTGTTAGCCTCTGCTCAGTGCTCTTGGGCCTTATGACAGGCAGGCAGGGAGGGATGGGAGGCTTTGAGTCTTCACTCTAGCACTGACTCTAGCGCTGACTTTAGGGTTTACAGTTGGTTACATTGGTTACATATCACCAGGCAAATTAAATACCTGGTATTTGAAATGATTTCAAGTAGTATTTGAACCCAGGTCTACTCTGCTCAGTCTCTCTCCTCTCTGTCTCTCCTGCAGCAGCACAGTGTGAGACACTACAGGGAGCTGTGTACGCTAGCCTTGCTAATTACACACGGCGCTGTGCCTCCCTCGCTCAGACAGCGCCCAGGCCACAATACCTACACCCACACACATGGCGCTGTGCCTCCTTCCCTCCGACAGCGCCCGGGCTACAATACCTACACACACATACCTACACACACCCACACACGTGGCACTGCGCCTTCCTCGCTCCTACAGCGCCCAGGCCACAATACCTACACACATATACCTACACACACATACCTACACACACATACCTACACACATGGCACTGTGACTCCTTCGCTCTGACAGTGCCCGGGTTACAACACACACATGCACACACCTACATATACCCACACACGTGGCACTGCGCCTTCCTCGCTCCGACAGCACCCAGGCCACAACACACACAGCACTGCGCCTCCCTCGCTCCGACAGCGCCCAGGCCACAACACACACACAGCCCTGTGCCTTCCTCGCTCCGACAGCGCCCAGGCCACAACAACACAATCTGGCAGCTCCCAGTACACACTCTACATCTACCGCTTCAGCTAGCAAATAAACAGAGGGGAGGAGGAGAGAGAGACAGAGGGGGAGGGAAGAAGGGAGGGGAGAGTGAGGGAGATGGTGGGGAGGGAGAAGTGGGGCTAGAGAGAGAGTAGAGAGAGAGAGAGAGAGAGAGAGAGAGAGAGAGAGAGAGAGAGAGAGAGAGAGAGAGAGAGACAGAGAGAGAGAGACAGAGAGAGACAGAGAGAGACAGAGAGAGAGAGAGAGAGAGAGAGAGAGAGAGAGCAGCAGAGGAGAGAGAGAGAGAGAGAGAGAGCAGCAGAGGAGAGAGAGACAGAGAGAGAGAGAGAGACAGAGATAGAGACAGAGAGAGAGAGCAGCAGAGGAGAGAGAGAGAGAGAGAGAGAGAGAGAGACAGAGAGAGAGACAGAGAGAGAGCAGAGAGAGAGAGAGAGAGAGAGAGAGAGAGAGGGAGAGAGAGAGAGAGAGAGAGAGAGAGAGAGAGAGAGAGAGAGAGAGAGAGAGAGAGAGAGAGAGAGAGAGAGAGAGAGAGAGTAGCAGGGGAATTTCTCAAGACAGCAGACTAATTATGTTTACTTACTTGCTGCCTGAGTCCCAAATGGCAACCTATTTGCTTTATTGTGCTCTGGACTAATGTAGTGCACGGCATAGGGAATAGGGTCCCATTTATGGCGCACGCTCTGCCACTTTCTAACCAGAGTGGCTGCCTGGCTGGTGGTAATAGCACTTTAGACAAGAAGGGTGAAGTTTTGTCATGTGTGGAGAGACTAAGAGATGCACCGTTAGAGTTACAGTAAGGGGTTTGTCTTGTCCGTTGTGTCTGCGTTCCTAATGGCACCCTGTTCCCCACATAGTGCCCTACTTTGACTAGAGCCCTATGGGCCCTGGTCAACCCTACTGGCCCTGGTCAAAAGTTGTGCACTACATAGGGAATAGGTTGCCGTTTAGGTATGCGATTTGTGTCATGTGAGTGGGAACTGCCTTCAAAGCTGCGTTGGAACCAGATCCCGTAAGGGTAACAGATATCTAGAGTGGCCAGGCCCAACGAATACCACAGAGGTTACTGCAGAAAATGTTGTTTACAATGTTTCCATTGGCTCAGCGATTCACCTCCATAGCTGAACATCACCCATAACCTTAGGTTGTGAGGCTGATCCTTGTGTGAACGTCTATAGGAAAACAACCTGATCATTAGTGTTCAGATGTAGACTTAACATTTAGCAGAAGCTTTAATCCAAAGCGATTTACAGTCATTACCTGCAAACATGTTTTTGTATGGGGTGGCCCCCGGAATCAAACCCACAATCCTAACATTACAATCACCATGCTCTACCCACTGAGTTCCAGAAACCACACCGAAAGGCTGACCACAGTGAGAAAGTCTAGAGGGAAACGTCCTAATTGACACTTGATATCACTGACTGTAAGTGTAAATCTCAGATTTTACAGTAGAGCAACACTCAGAGGAAGCGTACCTTATTGCAAAGGTTATATTTAATACTTCAACACATAAAAACAACAGATGGGATGATATAGAGCTGCAGTCATCGTCTCTACGGAGCCACCAGACGTGTTCTTTCTCTGTCACCTGATACGTCTATGACTGTACAAGCTGAGGACATATACATGTGGAACGTGGATTGCTTAGGGCACGGTTACATGGCTGTAGTCTTCCTCTGAGCCAGGCCCCCTAGTTAGTTCTAGTATCAGAACAACGATACTCGCTCACATGGCAGTCATGCATACAAGACATTCTGTCTTCTCAGGTGTCCCCTTTACCCTTAAATATCACATGCTAGCTTTAAATAACAACTTGAACCTAATATTAGCATGGACGGGGAGGGAACAGAGGGGACAGGCAAGAGAATGTTCTAAAAACAAGTAAATAGGCCAAACTAAATTAACCTGGCTGAGCGCCTTCCAACACCCTTCCAACCTAAATTAACCTGGCTGAGCGCCTTCCAACACCCTTCCAACCTAAATTAACCTGGCTGAGCCCCTTCCAACCTAAATTAACCTGGCTGAGCCCCTTCCAACCTAAATTAACCTGGCTGAGCGCCTTCCAACCTAAATTAACCTGGCTGAGCCCCTTCCAACCTAAATTAACCTGGCTGAGCCCCTTCCAACCTAAATTAACCTGGCTGAGCCCCTTCCAACCTAAATTAACCTGGCTGAGCCCCTTCCAACCTAAATTAACCTGGCTGAGCCCCTTTCAACCTAAATTAACCTGACTGAGCCCCTTCCAACCTAAATTAACCTGGCTGAGCCCCTTCCAACCTAAATCAACCTGGCTGAGCCCCTTCCAACACCCTTCCAACCTAAATTAACCTGGCTGAGCGCCTTCCAACACCCTTCCAACCTAAATTAACCTGGCTGAGCGCCTTCCAACCTAAATTAACCTGGCTGAGCCCCTTCCAACCTAAATTAAGCTGGCTGAGCCCCTTCCAACCTAAATTAACCTGGCTGAGCGCCTTCCAACCTAAATTAACCTGGCTGAGCCCCTTCCAACCTAAATTAACCTGGCTGAGCCCCTTCCAACCTAAATTAACCTGACTGAGCCCCTTCCAACCTAAATTAACCTGGCTGAGCCCCTTCCAACCTAAATTAACCTGGCTGAGCCCCTTCAACCAAATTAACCTTCAACCTAAATTAACCTGACTGAGCCCCTTCCAACCTAAATTAACCTGGCTGAGCCCCTTCCAACCTAAATCAACCTGGCTGAGCCCCTTCCAACACCCTTCCAACCTAAATTAACCTGGCTGAGCGCCTTCCAACCTAAATTAAGCTGGCTGAACACCTTCCAACCTAAATTAACCTGGCTGAGCCCCTTCCAACCTACATTAACCTGGCTGAGCCTCTTCCAAACCTAAATTAACCTGGCTGAGCCACTTCCAACCTAAATTAACCTGGCTGAGCGCCTTCCAACCTAAATTAACCTGGCTGACCCTTCCAACCAACCTAAATTAACCTGGCTGAACACCCTTCCAACCTAAATTAACCTGGCTGAGCGCCTTCCAACACCCTTCCAACCTAAATTAACCTGGCTGAGCCCCTTCCAACCTAAATTAACCTGGCTGAGCCTTCCAACCTAAATTAACCTGGCTGAGCCCCTTCGCCTTCCTTCCAACACCCTTCCAACCTAAATTAATCTGGCTGAGCACCCTTCCAACCTAAATTAACCTGGCTGAGCCCTTCCAACACCCTTCCAACCTAAATTAACCCAGCACCCTTCCAACCTAAATTAACCTGGCTGAACACCTTCCAACCTAAATTAACCTGGCTGAGCCCCTTCCAACCTAAATTAACCTGGCTGAGCCTCTTCCAACCTAAATTAACCTGGCTGAGCCACTTCAACCTAAATTAACCTGGCTGAGCACCCTTCCAACCAACCCTAAATTAACCTGGCTGAGCCCCTTCCAACCCTTCCAACCTAAATTAACCTGGCTGAGCCTTCCAACACCCTTCCAACCTAAATTAACCTGGCTGAGCCCCTTCCAACCTAAATTAACCTGGCTGAGCCCCTTCCAACCTAAATTAACCTGGCTGAGCCCTTCCAACACCCTTCCAACCTAAATTAACCTGGCTGAGCCCCTTCCAACCTAAATTAACCTGGCTGAGAGACTGACCCTTCCAACCTAAATTAACCTGGCTGAGCCCCTTCAACACCCTTCCAACCTAAATTAACCTGGCTGAGCGCCTTCCAACACCCTTCCAACCTAAATTAACCTGGCTGAGCGCCTTCCAACCAACACCCTTCCAACCTAAATTAACCTGGCTGAGCCCCTTCCAACCTAAATTAACCTGGCTGAGCCCCTTCCAACACCCTTCCAACCTAAATTAACCTGGCTGAGCGCCCCTTCCAACCTAAATTAACCTGGCTGAGCCCCTTCCAACCTAAATTAACCTGGCTGACCCTTCCAACCTAAATTAACCTGGCTGAGCGCCTTTCAACCTAAATTAACCTGGCTGAGCCCTTCCAACCTAAATTAACCTGGCTGAGCCCCTTCCAACCTAAATTAACCTGGCTGAGCCCCTTCCAACACCCTTCCAACCTAAATTAACCTGGCTGAGCGCCTTCCAACACCCTTCCAACCTAAATTAACCTGGCTGAGCGCCTTCCAACCTAAATTAACCTGGCTGAGCACCTTCCAACCTAAATTAAGCTGGCTGAACACCTTCCAACCTAAATTAACCTGGCTGAGCCCCTTCCAACCTAAATTAACCTGGCTGAGCCTCTTCCAAACCTAAATTAACCTGGCTGAGCGCCTTCCAACCTAAATTAACCTGGCTGAGCGCCTTCCAACCTAAATTAACCTGGCTGAGCACCTTCCAACCCTTAACCTGGCTGAGAACACCCTTCCAACCTAAATTAACCTGGCTGAGCGCCTTCCAACACCCTTCCAACCTAAATTAACCTGGCTGAGCCCCTTCCAACCTAAATTAACCTGGCTGAGCCCCTTCCAACCTAAATTAACCTGGCTGAGCCCCTTCCAACACCCTTCCAACCTAAATTAACCTGGCTGAGCGCCTTCCAACCTAAATTAACCTGGCTGAGCCCCTTCCAACACCCTTCCAACCTAAATTAACCTGGCTGAGCCCCTCCAACCTAAATCAACCTGGCTGAGCCCCTTCCAACACCCTTCCAACCTAAATTAACCTGGCTGAGCCCCTTCCAACACCCTTCCAACCTAAATTAACCTGGCTGAGCGCCTTCCAACCTAAATTAAGCTGGCTGAGCGCCTTCCAAAACCCTTCCAACCTAAATTAACCTGGCTGAGCGCCTTCCAACCTAAATTAACCTGGTTGAGCCCCTTCCAACCTAAATTAACCTGGCTGAGCCCCTTCCAACCTAAATTAACCTGGCTGAGCAACCTAAATTAACCTGGCAGCCCCTTCCAACCTAAATTAACCTGGCTGAGCCCCTTCCAACCCTTCCAACCTAAATTAACCTGGCTGAGCCCCTTCCAACCTAAATTAACCTGGCTGAGCCCCTTCCAACCTAAATTAACCTGGCTGAGCCCCTTCCAACCTAAATTAACCTGGCTGAGCACCTTCCAACCTAAATTAACCTGGCTGAGCCCCTTCCAACCTAAATTAACCTGGCTGAGCCCCTTCCAACCTAAATTAACCTGGCTGAGCCCCTTCCAACCTAAATTAACCTGGCTGAGCCCCTTCCAACCTAAACACCCCTTCCAACCTAAATTAACCTGGCTGAGAGCACCTCCCAACACCCTTCCAACCTAAATTAACCTGCACATTTATTAAGGCTGAGCCACTGTTTTTAATTAGCCCCTTGCAAACCGAATAAACTAAATTAACTGGCTGAGCCCCTTAGTAAAAACCTGGCTGAGCAGCGCCTAAATTAACCTGGCTGACCTTACATTAAATTTAACCTGGCTATGTTTATAATGTTAATAATGAATGATGCAGATGAATAAACAACTTAACCTGGCTGAGCCCCTTTACATTAACCAGGTTTCCCTTCCAACCTAAATTAACCAGCTGGTCCCTTCTCTAAATTAACCTGGCAGAGGAAAGAGCAACCTTGAAACCTCAGGTCCTACCACAATTAACCTGGCTAATTTCCATGCATTATAACCTGGCTGATGTGCCAACCTAACAACAGCCCCTTGTTTTAAATTAACCTCCTGGAGACTGTTCCAACCCTTCCAACCTAAATTAACCTGGCTGAGCGCCTTCCAATCATTAACCTTACCCAGGGCCTCCAACCTAAATTAACCTGGCTGACAAGCATCTTCCAACCTAAATTAACCTCATTATAAACCAATTGAGCCCTCCAAACCCAACCCTAAATCTAAATCCTGAGCCCCTTCAACCTGAAAGATAACCTGACTGAGCCGGTCTGTCTTCAACCTAAATTAACCTGGTCTCAGCCCCTTCAACCTAAATCAACCTGGCTGATGCCCCTCCAACACCTTCAACCTAAATTAACCTGGCTGAGTTCCTTCCAACAGAACAGACAAGCCCCTTCCAACAAATTAACCTGGCTGAGCCTTCCAACCTAAATTAACCTGGCTGAGCCCTTCCAACCTAAATTAACCTGGCTGACACCCTTCCAACCTAAATAACCTGGAAGGCCTTCTAAAACCAATTCAGAAATTTCCTGTTTATTTGTTTCCATGAAATGTAACCTGTCTGAATGGTGGAACACCTTGTAAACAAATTAGGACCTGGCTGAGCCCCTTATAAATAAATGATGGGGGCAGCCCTTCCAACCTAAATTAACCTGGCTGAGCCCCTTGTAAATTAACCTGGCTGTGTGCCTTCCAACCTAAATTAACCTGGCTGAGCCTTCAACCCGTGCGTGCGTGTGCGTGTGTGATTAACCTGAAGTGTTTCTGCTGACCTAAATTAATCTGACAGTGCAAACACCCTTGTTTCACCATCCTGGATTGTAAATTAACCTGGCTGTGCGCCTTCATCGTTGATGGCTGAGCGCCTTCAACACCCTTGTAAATTAACCTGTGTTCTGTGAGCCCCTTCCAACACCCTTCCGACATAAATTAACCTGTGCTGAGTGTGTGTGTGTGTGTGCCCTTCCAACCTAAATTAACCTGGCTGAGTGCCTTCCAACCTAAATGTGCTGAGCCCCTTCCAACCTAAATTAACCTGGCTGAGCCCCTTCCAACCTAAATTAACCTGGCTGTGCCTTCCAACCTAAATTAACCTGGCTGAGCCCCTTCCAACCTAAATTAACCTGGCTGAGCCAACCTAAATTAACCTGGCTGAGCCCTTCCAACCTAAATTAACCTGGCTGAGCCCCTTCCAACCTAAATTAACCTGGTGTTCTTCAACCTAAATTAACCTGGCTGAGCCACCTTCCAACCTAAATAAACCAAGGAAGCCCTTCAACACCCTTAAACCTAAATTAACCTGGCACGCAGCAGTGTTATGATGAAGCTCTGAGCGCCTTGGCAATCACCATCGTTTGAAATACATTCAGTATAGAAAGTGACATCCAAACGTTGCTGAATGAACAGGCATCGCCTTCCAACCAATGCTGCATTTCCACCTGTTTCACCTAAAAACCTCAGCCCCTTCCAACTTTATACCTGGGACAATAAACTTAACCTTAGCCCCTTGAAACAAACATGTTGATAACCTAAATAACCTGGCTGAGCCCCTTCAAACTAAATCAACCTGGATTATCAAGCTGTTGAATAAACCTGGCAAGCACTTGAACACCCTTCCAACCTAAATTAACCTGAAAGTTACCTTCCAACCTAAAATTAACATGAGTTCCAACCTAAATGAAGCTGGCTGAACAATGTCCTAAATTAACCTAGCTGCCCCTCAATTAACCTGGAATCTTCAAACCCTGATTAACCTGGCTGAGCCCTTCTGTTAACCTGGCTGAAACCAACCCTATAAGGACTAGGTTGTGTTAACCTGGCTGAGCGCCTTGAACACCCTTCCAACCTATTAACTGGCTGAGCCCCTTCCAACCTAAATGTAACCTGGAAGCCCTTCCAACCTATGAGAACAACCTGGCTGAGCCCCTGGGAAACCAACCCTAAATTAACCTGGTTGAGCTGGGAAACACTAAATTGTGTCTGGCTGAGCACCTTCCACAGGTTGTGTCCCTTCTGTGAAACCTAAATTAACCTGGCTGAGCCCCTTCCAACCAAAATTAACCTGGCTGAGAAACCAACCCTATGAACAGGCTGTGCGTCTGGGAAACCAACCCTCCAACCTGATAACTAGGCTGTGTCTAAATGTAACCTGGCTGAGCCCCTTCCAAACCCTTGAAAATTAAGGCTGTGTCTGCCTGTCTGGGAAACCAACCTGGCTGAGAACTAGGTTGTGTCTGTGTCTTGGGAAACCCCCTATGAGAACTAACCTGGCTGCCCCTTCTGTGTAACCTGGGAAACCAATTAACCTGGCTGAGAACTAGGCTTAACCTGTGTCTGGGAAACCATTAACCTGGCTGAGAACTAGCTGGCTGAGTCTTCCAACCTGTAACCTGGGAAACCAAACCTAAATGAGAACTAGGTTGTGGCTGTGTCTGGGAAACCTAAAAACCTATGAGCCCCTTCCAACACTCTTCCAACTAAATTGTCTGGGAAACCAACCCTATGAGGACTAGGTTGTGTCTGTGTCTGGGAAACCAAACCTATGAGGAACCTATTGAGGCTGTGTTGTGTCTGGGAAACCAACCTAAATGAGGACCTGGCTGTGTCTGTGTCTGGGAAACCAAACCTATGAGGACTAGGTTGTGTCTGGGAAACCAACCCTATGAGGACTAATTAACCTGTCTGAGTCTGGGAAACCAACCCTATGAGGACTAGGCTGTGTCTTCCAACAAACCTAAATTAACCTGGCTGAGGACTAAATTGTGGCTGAACCAACCTATGAGGACTAGGCTGTGTCACCCTGGGAAACCTAAATATGAGGACTGGTTGTGTCTGGGAAACCTGGCTGAGCCCCTTCCAACCTAAATTAACCTGGCTGAGCCCCTTCCAACACCCTGTTCTAAATTAACACCCTTCCAGGACCTAAATTAACCTGGCTGGGAAACCAAGCCCCTATGAGGACTAGGCTTAACCTGGCTGGAAACCAAACCCTTGAGGACTAAATTAACCTGTCTGAGGAAACCAACCCTATGAACCTGGCTGAGCCCTGTGTCAACCTAAATTAACCTATGAGCCCCTTCCAACACCCTTGTGTCTGGGAAACCAACCCTATGAGGACTACACCCTTCCAACCTAAATTAACCTGTCTGGCCTTCCAAATTAACCCTGAGCGCCTTCCAACTAAATTAACCTGGCTGAGCCCCTTGGGGAAACCCTTCCAACCTAAATTGAGGACCTGGCTGAGCACCTTCCAACCTAACTTAACCTGGCTGAGGAAACCAACCTAAATTAAGGACTCCAACACCCTTGTAAATTAACCTGGAAACCCTTCCCCTAAATGAGGACTAGGCTGAGCCCCTTCCAACCTAAAAACCTATGAGAACTCCAACACTGTGTTCCAACCTGGGAAATTAACCTGGCTGAGCACCTTCCAACTAAATTAACCTGGCTGAGCCCCTTCCAACCTAAATTAACCTGGCTGAGCCCTTTCCAACCTAAAAACCCAGCCCCTTCCAACCTAAATGAGGACTGGCTGAGCACCTTCCAACCTAAAAACCTGGCTGAGGACTAAATTGTGTCTGAGGAAACCAACCTAAATTAACCTGGCTGAGCCCCTGGGAAACCTTCCAACTAAATTAACCTATGAGCCTTCCAACCTAGGCTGTAACCTGGCTGAGGAAACAACCCTAAATTGAGGACTAGCCTTCCAACCTCTTAACCTGGCTGAGGAAACCAACCTAAATGAGGACTAGGCTGAGTCTTGGGAAACCAACCCTATGAGGACTAGGCTGTGCCCCTTCAACCTGTGTCTGGCTGAAACCTAAACAACCTGGCTGAGGACTTCCAACCTAAATGTGTCTGGCTGGCCCCTTCCAAACTTCCAACCTAACCTGAGGCACCTTCCAACTAAATTAACCTGTCTGAGTCCCTTCCAAAAAATTAACCTATGAGCCCTTTCCAACCTAAATTAACCTGGCTGGCCCCCAACCTAAATTAAGGACTGAGGTTGTGTCTAAATTAACCTGGGAGCCCCAACCAACCTAAATTAACCTGGCTGAGCCCCTTCCAACCTAAATTAACCTGGTCTGAGCCCCTTGAACACCCTTCCAACCTAAATTAACCTGGCTGAGAACTTCCAAGGCTGTAACCTGGTGAGCCCCTTGGGAAACCAACCTAAATTAACCTGGCTGAGCCCCTTCCAACCTAACTTAACCTGGCTGAGGAAACCCTTCCAACCTAAATTAACCTGGACTAGGCCTTCCAACACCCTTCCAACCTAAATTAACCTGGCTAAGCCCCTTCCAACCTAAATTAACCTGGCTGAACCCCTCCAACCTAAATCAACCTGGCTGAGCCCCTTCCAACCTAAATTAACCTGGCTGAGCCCCTTCCAACACTCTTCCAACCTAAATTAACCTGGCTGAGCCCCTTCCAACCTAAATTAACCTGGCTGAACACCCTTCCAACCTAAATTGACCTGGCTGAGCGCCTTCCAACCTAACTTAACCTGGCTGAGGAAACACCCTTCCAACCTAAATTAACCTGGCTGAGCCCCTTCCAACCTAACTTAACCTGGCTGAGGCCCCTTAACACCCTTCCAACCTAAATTAACCTGGCTGAGCGCCTTCCAACCACCCTTCCAACCTAAATTAACCTAGGCCCCTTCCAACCTAAATTAACCTGGGAACCAACCCTAAATCAACCTGGCTGAGCCCCTTCCAACCTAAATTAACCTGGCTGAGCCCCTTCCAACACTCTTCCAACCTAAATTAACCTGTCTGAGCACCTTCCAACCTAAATTAACCTGGCTGAGCCCCTTCCAACCTAAATTAACCTGGCTGAGGCCCTTTTCCAACCTAAATTAACCCTGGTCTGAGCCCCTTCCAACCTAAATTAACCTGGCTGAGCACCTTCCAACCTAAATTAACCTGGCTGAGCCCCTTCCAACCTAAATTAACCTAGCTGAGCCCCTTCCAACCTAAATTAACCTGGCTGAGCACCTTCCAACCTAAATTAAGCTGGCTGAGCGCCTTCCAAAACCCTTCCAACCTAAATTAACCTGGCTGAGCACCTTCCAACCTAAATTAACCTGGTTGAGCCCCTTCAACCTAAATTAACCTGGCTGAGCACCCTTCCAACCTAAATTAACCTGGCTGAGCACCTTCCAACACCCTTCCAACCTAAATTAACCTGGCTGAGCCCCTTCCAACCTAAATTAACCTGGCTGAGCCCTTCCAACCTAAATTAACCTGGCTGAGTGCCTTCCAACCTAAATTAACCTGGCTCAGCCCCTTCCAAACTAAATTAACCTGGCTGAGCACCTTCCAACCTAAATTAACCTGGCTGAGCCCCTTCCAACCTAAATTAACCTGGCTGAGCCCCCCTTCCAACCTGTAACCTGGCTCAGCCCTTCCAACCTAAATTAACCTGGCTGAGCCCCTTCAACACCCTTCCAACCTAAATTAACCTGGCTGAGCACCTCCCAACACTCTTCCAACCTAAATTAACCTGCACATTTATTTAGGCCACTGTTTTTATTATTAACGATGCAAACGAATAAACACCATACGATAGTAAAATAGCAAAGATAGGACCTTACATTTATTTAGGGCAACTGACTATGTTTATAATGTTAATAATGAATGATGCAGATGAATAAACAGACTGGGATTCAAAAGAGTATCTTACATTTATTGAGCAGGCAGCCCAGCTGGTCACCCTGTATGTTGAAACTAGGTCCTGACACAAGCAGCACCATAATTTCCATGCATTATAAGTACAGATGTGCAGTAACAACATGTTGTTTTGAAAGATCTGACTGTCCTCAGGAGACTGTTCCAAGGTGGTTTATCCAATCATTGTGCCTTACTTGGCCTCTTACAAGGGATACTGGTGCATCATGACAAAATGTCAACTTCATCTATAAACACAATTTATGTCTCCAAACCCAACCCTAAATCTAAATCCTGATTCCTATCCTGAAAGATGAGACCTGATATGAGCCGGTCTGTCTTCATGTTGTAGCGAAGGTCTCATCTTCAGCGGTCTATTTATGATAACAGAGACATTCAACTAAACAGTGCTAAAGTTCACAGAACAGATTTCCGTTGACAATCTTCCAGTGAGCAGGCTCTGTTTTCCTGTATATTAAATAACCCACTGGAAGGCAACAGGCTAAAACCAAGTCAGAAATGTTCCTGTTTATTTATTCATGAAATGTCTGTCTGAATGTGGAGTCCTGGTTGTAAACAAATTAGGACTACGACACCATAAATAAATGAAACCAGTGTGTGTGTGTGTGTGTGTGTGTTCTGTGTGTCTGTGTCCCAGATCTGTGTTGTGCTGTAGCGTGCACTCGTCTGCGTGCCAGCCCGTGCGTGCGTGCGTGTGTGTGTGTGATAATGAAGTGTTTCTGATGGACCTAATTATCTGACAGTGCACACCCTTGTTTCACATCGTGATTGTAATAGATTTATGTGTTCATCATTGAAGTGTGTGTGTGTCACGCTGTGCTTGCTGAGTGTGTGTGTGTGTTGTCCTGATTGTGTGTGCTCACACTGATGCTGTGTGTGTGCCCCAGAACCTCTGTGTGTTGTGTGTGTGTGTGATAATGAAGTGTTTCTGAACCTAATTATCTGACAGTGCACCACCCTTGAAAATCGTGATTGTAATTGCTGTGTTCATCGTTGTGTGTGTGTGTGACAGTTCAGTGTGTGTGAGTGTGTGTGTTTCCCCACCACCATGTGTGTGTGTGTGTGTGTGTGCAGTGTGTGTGTGTGGTGTTTGTGTGTGTGAAACCTTGCATGTGTGTGTGTGTGTGTGTGTGTGTGTGTCAAATTGTGTGCAGAGAGACTGTGTTCATCGTCCAGGTTGAGCTGAAGACACTATCACACAGCTGCATAACCAAATCCATATCATAAACATGAGACCAGCAGTGTTATGATGAAGTTCTTGGCAGTCACCATCGTTTGAAATACATTCAGTATAGATAAGTCATAGAAACACTGTGAATGAACAGGCATCGTAAACAATGCTGCATTTGCATGTTTCATAAAAACCTCAACAACTTTATATGGACAATAAACTTTATTACTTGAAACAAACATGTTGATAATATGCCAATTCAAACAACAACTGATTATCAAGCTGTTGAATACACAGGGCAACACTTTCCATTACATGCAGTTATGATGTATTACAATGTTGAAAATGTCCTAGAGAGAAATAGCTGCTCAATGGAGAAACGAGGACTAGGCTGTGTCTGTGTCTTGAAACCAACCCTATGAGGACTAGGTTGTGTCTGGTGTCTGGTGAAACCAATGAGGACTAGGCTGTGTCTGTGTCTGGGAAACCAAACCTATGAGGACTAGGTTGTGTCTGGGAAACCAACCCTATGAGGACTAGGTTGTGTAACCTGGGAAACCAACTATGAGGACTGGCTGTGTCTGTGTCTGGGAAACCAAACCTGGGACTATGTCTGGGAAACCAATATGAGGACTAGGTTGTGTCTGGGAAACCAAGTGAGAACTAGGTTGTGTCTGTGTCTGGAAACCAATATGAAACTAGGCTGTGTCTGTGTCTGGGAAACCAACAGTGAGGACTCTGTGTCTGGGAAACCAATATGAGGACTAGGTTGTGTCTATGGGAAACCAGCCCTATGAGGACTAGGTTGTGTCTGTGCTGGGAATATGAAACTAGGCAGTATATGGGAAACCAACCCTATGAGGACTAGCCTGTGTCTGGGAAACCAACCCTCTGAGGACTATGTCTGGGAAATGTGAAACCAAACCTATGATCCACTACTGTGGGTCTGTGCATGGGAAACCAAACCTATGAACTATCTGTGTCTGGGAAACCAAACCAGTGAGAACTAGGTTGTGTCTGGGAAACCAACCCAATGAGGACTAGGATGTGTCTGGGAAACCAACCCTATGAGGACTAGGTTGTGTCTGTGTCTGGGAAACCAACCCTATGAGGACTAGGTTGTGTCTGTGTCTGGGAAACCAACCCTTTGAGGACTAGGCAGTCTGGGAAACCAACCCTATGAGGAATAGGCTGTGTCTGTGTCTGGGAAACCAACTATGAGGACTGGTTGTGTCTGGGAAACCAATATGAGGACTAGGCTGTATCTGGGAAACTACTATGAGGACTAGGTTGTGCCCACAGAGGCTGGGAAGTCTGTGTGACCAATGAGCTGTTGTGTTGAGGTCAGCCCACAGAGGAACCAACCCAGTCTGTGTTGACCAATGAGCTGTTGTGTTGAGGTCATCCCACAGAGGAACAAACCCAGTCTGTGTGACCAACTAGATGTCCTGGGAAGGTCAGGAACTAAGTTCCCCGAGGTATCCCCTCTACTGTATGGACATGCTTCATAATGAATGCACTAAAAAAATCCTATATGTGCTGTGACATATCACCTAGCATCCTATGCCACTACAGTGAGGCACTCTGTAAACATGCTGGTATGAATGTGAAGAATGAGTGCTCTATAAAGCCCAGTCCATGTATGTGTATTGAGCAGGCAGCCCAGTCCATGTATGCTTGGAATGAGCAGACAGCCCAGTCCATGTATGTTGTACTAAGCAAGCAGCCCAGTCCCTGTATGTTGTACTGAGCAGGCAGCCCAGTCCATGTATGTTGTATTGAGCAGGCAGCCCAGTCACTGTATGTTGTACTGAGCAGGCAGCTCAGTCCCTGTATGTTGTACTGGAGCAGGCATAGTCCCTGTATGTTGTATTGAGCAGGCAGCCCAGTTCCTGCATGCTTGTATTGAATAGGCAGCACAGTCCCTGTATGTTGTATTGAGCAGGCAGCCCAGTCCCTGTATGTTGTACTGAGCAGGCATCAGTCCCTGGGTATGTTGTATTGAGCAGGCAGCCCAGTCCCTGTATGTTGTATTGAGCAGGCAGCCCAGTCCCTGTATGTTGTATTGAGCAGGCAGCCCAGTCCCTGTATGTTGTATTGAGCAGGCCAGTCAGTGTATTGTACACTGTGCCAGAGGGACAGATTTCTCCCTCAGTCCATTGGCCTAATCAGAGGGATATGGTGATGAAAAGAGGCGCTTTCATTATGCCATTTTAAACTGTCCATCTGCTCAGCCCAATACTTAGCGGAGCCACATGCCATTGAAGGAATCATTATGCAAAAAGCCACAAAATACAGACCATTTCCCTGAAAGCATAGCTTTGTTTTCCTGTAATTTCATGTGAAGTCTTTTCACTATATTTATTCTAAACACATCTAGCCTTTGGCCCATAAAGCCACACCACCATTATGAAAGAACAAATTATGCAAATGCTACACAATTCTATTCAGTCCCAGATCTGTTTGTGCTGTAGCTCACTCCTCTGAGATCAGCCCAACACAATGCAGGGACTGAGTGTTTGAACCCTTGCATCAATGCATTTCTAAACAGTGACGCTCTTGCTGGGAATGTGACTGATAACCCAGAACCTCTGCCTTGCTAGCACATGAGACTCTGCATCCTGGGAATGTGAATAAAAGGTATATTTGCTACAGTGAGACAGTTCTGCATGAGGGAAGTTTCCCACACCACCATGTGAATATCAGTATATCCACTACAGTGAGTGAATTGGGAATGTGAAACCTTGCATGCTGTTTTACTGTAGCTGTGAACTAGGTAAGAGCTGTGATATATATCCAGACTACGTCCTTCAGTGAGACCAAGTTATTAGAGTTCAGGTCTGGGAATGTGAATTATCAGATAATCATCCACACAGTGAGACTCTGCATGCTGTAAAATATGAATATCAGTATATCCATTACAGTGAGACTCTGCATGCTGGGAATGTAGATCCTATCATGTATAAAACTACAGTGAGAAACTCCTTTAAAATCAAATATGGGAATGTACAACAGAAATATGCTACATATTATAACCAACCATCCACAGTGAGACTCTGCATGCTGGGAATGTGAATATCAGTATATCCACTACAGTGGGACTCTGCATGCTGGGAATGTGAATATCAGTATATCCACTACAGTGGGACTCTGCATGCTGGGAATGTGAATATCAGTATATCCACTACAGTGAGACTCTGCATGCTGGGAATGTGAATATCAGTATATCCACTACAGTGAGACTCTGCATGCTGGGAATGTGAATATCAGTATATCCACTACAGTGAGACTCTGCATGCTGGGAATGTGAATATCAGTATATCCACTACAGTGAGACTCTGCATGCTGGGAATGTGAATATCAGTATATCCACTACAGTGAGACTCTGCATGCTGGGAATGTGAATATCAGTATATCCACTACAGTGGGAATCTGCATGCTGGGAATGTGAATATCAGTATATCCACTACAGTGAGACTCTGCATGCTGGGAATGTGAATATCAGTATATCCACTACAGTGAGACTCTGCATGCTGGGAATGTGAATATCAGTATATCCACTACAGTGAGACTCTGCATGCTGGGAATGTGAATATCAGTATATCCACTACAGTGAGACTCTGCATGCTGGGAATGTGAATATCAGTATATCCACTGCAGTGGGACGTTGCACGTTTGGATGAACTGGTGTTTATACATGACAGAGAGTGAAACCAGAGACATTTACCATTATGTAATGTGTGTGTGTGTGTACGTTTCTGTGTGTGTGTGTGTACTTACCATTGCTCCATCGATCCCCTTAGACCCGTTTGATCCTGCCTCCCCCTGAAATTACAAGGTTGAAACTTGAAATGCTAAATAACAAACATTGACGGTCTACTCGTTCACGAGGAGAAATATCTTGGTAGTTTCACTGAGGTCTGTGCCGCAGGGTTCAGTGCAGCTCTGAAGGGGCCTTCGTTCACACGTCTACAATGTTTAGCGCCTTGAGTCAACTTCACAACGGAATTACACATCACTTCAGCTTATAAAGAATAAGAGCATATTTCCCACACACCTTACTGTATATACATGTACAGTACATATTCCATACTGTCCCATATCTAATGCATAAGGAATAGCCACAACTCTATGACTAATGCATATTTACATACACAGAAATATTTTTCTGGGTAAGTGCATGATATTCACTTGTGTTTACAAGATGAAAAAGCGAATGATTTGTTAATCTCCTCTGACCCTGTATTGAAACAGTTCTGAGTGGGTACATGAGACATTGAATCAGAGGGCATAAAATACTGTAAATACATGAGGAGAGGATATACAATAAGTCCTATCTCCCTCCTAAGGGACTATGGCTCTGTGTGTAAATCCCTTTGTGTCCTGGGTGTAAATCCTGTTCCTGGACATCTACCGTCCTGTAGGTTTTCACTCCAACCCTGTTCCTGGAGAGCTAGCATCCTGTAGGTTTTCACTCCAACCCTGTTCCTGGAGAGCTACCATCCTGTAGGTTCACTCCAACCCTGTTTCTGGAGAGCTACCCTCCTGTAAGTTCACCCAATCCTGTTCCTGGAGAGCTACCATCCTGTAGGTTCACTCTAACCCTGTTCCTGGAGAGCTACCCTCCTGTAAGTTCACTCCAATCCTGTTCCTGGAGAGCTACCATCCTGTATGTTCACTCCAACCCTGTTCCTGGAGAGCTACCATCCTGTAGGTTTTCACTCCAACCCTGTTCCCGGAGAGCTACCATCCTGTAGGTTTTCACTCCAACCCTGTTCCCGGAGAGCTACCATCCTGTAGGTTTTCAGTCCAACCCTGTTCCTGGAGAGCTACCATCCTGTAGGTTCACTCTAACCCTGTTTCTGGAGAGCTACCATCCTGTAAGTTACCCAATCCTGTTCCTGGAGAGCTACCATCCTTAGGTTTTCACTCCAACCCTGTTCCAATCCTTGTTCCTGGAGAGCTACCATCCTGTAGGTTCACTCTAACCCTGTTCCTGGAGAGCTACCATCCTGTAGGTTCACTCCAACCCTGTTCCTGGAGAGCTACCATCCTGTAGGTTCACTCTAACCCTGTTCCTGGAGAGCTACCCTTCTTGAGGTTTTTGCTCCAACCCTGTTCCTGGAGAGCTACCCTCCTGTAGGTTCACTCCAACCCTGTTCCTGGAGAGCTACCCTTCTTGAGGTTTTTGCTCCAACCCTTATCTAGTGGACCAGATTCTAGTAATTAGCTGGTTGATATGCTGAACCCTGTTCCTGGAGAGCTACAGAAGAGGGTTGGAGAGCCCTGCACTACAGAAACACAATGGGGAGAGAAGGAGCGAGTCACCACCACTATCACCATCACCCCCATCATAATCACCACCACCACCCCCACCATAACCACCACTGTAATCACCACCGTAACCACCACCATCACCCACACCACCACCACTAACACCCCCACCATAACCACCACCATAACCAGCACCGTAATCATCACCACCAACACCACTAACACCCCCACCATAACCACCACCATAACCAGCACCGTAATCATCACCACCACCACCATAACCACCACCGTATTCACCACTACCACCACCACCATAACCACCACCATAACCAGCACCGTAATCATCACCATCATCACCACTAACACCACCACCATAACCACCACCATAACCAGCACCGTAATCATCACCACCATCACCACTAACACCACCACCACCATAACCATCACCACCATAACCACCACCATAACCAGCACCGTAATCATCACCACCATCACCACTAACACCACCACCATAACCACCACCATAACCAGCACCGTAATCATCACCACCATCACCACCACTACTACCATAACCACCACCGTACCCACTGTAATCACCACCACCATCACCACTAACACCACCACCATAACCACCACCATCCCCACCATCACCACTAACACCACCACCATCACCCCCACCATCACCACTAACACCACCACCATCACCCCCACCATCACCACTAACACCACCACCATCACCCCCACCATAACCATCACCATCAACCCCACCATAACCACCATCACCCCCACCATAACCACCACCATCCCCACCATCACCACTAACACCACCACCATCACCCCCACCATCACCACTAACACCACCACCACCACCATCACCCCCACCATCACCAGTAACACCACCACCAACTCATAATAGCTGATGAAGGGGATATTGTTATTATCATAATAGCTGATGAAGGGGACATTGTTATTATCATAATATCTGATGAAGGGGACATTGTTATTATCATAATAGCTGATGAATGGGCCATTGTTATTATCATAATAGCTGATGAAGGGGTCATTGTTATTATCATGATAGCTGATGAAGGAGATAGTATTATCATGATAGCTGATGAAGGAGATAGTATTATCATGATAGCTGATGAAGGAGATAGTATTATCATGATAGCTGATGAAGGGGATAGTATTATGCTACTTTAGTTGAACCTTAGTCCAACAGCACTCCAGGACATAGAAAACCCTCTCACAATATATTATAGCTGGAAGGGGATAGTCTGATGAAGGAAATGAATGGGCCATTGTTATTATCATGATAGCTGATGAAGGAGATAGTATTATCATGATAGCTGATGAAGGAGATAGTATTATCATGATAGCTGATGAAGGGGATAGTATTATCATGATAGCTGATGAAGGAGATAGTATTATCATGATAGCTGATGAAGGAGATAGTATTATCATGATAGCTGATGAAGGAGATAGTATTATCATGATAGCTGATGAAGGGGATAGTATTATGCTACTTTAGTTGAACCTTAGTCCAACAGCACTCCAGGACATAGAAAACCCTCTCACAGATTATAAATAGTGGCAGAATAACAGTTTAGTGGTTTAAAGCAGAAACCTTATATCTTACAGATAATGGACAGTCCAAACAAGTCAACAGTCTGACTCACCTTCTGTCCAGGAATACCATCCAGACCTGGTGAGCCAGAACCACCCTGGTCACCCTGAGGGAGAAATAGAACACACACGCACAATTAGGATTAGGCATGCACACGCACACACACGAAAGCGCACACACACACACACACACACACACACACACACACACACACACACACACACACACAACACACACACACACACACACACACACACACACACACACACACACACACACACACACACACACACACACACACACACACACACACACACAAAAGGGAAGGCCTTAAGACATCTCTAAAACAGCAAAACAGTACTCTGCGGTAGCTAATACAGTTCGGATGGAAACCACACGACCCACACAGGCAGAGTAGGCCAAGTCACACCACCATCAATCTCAATATGAATGTTATGACACTTGATATAGACTTTGCATGTCATGTGCAGTGTTGAGTAACGCAGGCCAGCTTTAGCCAATTCTCAAACCTTATCAAGTATAGGAAAATGTTTGGGTGGGCCGCGCCTTTTAAGTGTTATGTCATTAGACTGGATCGAGTTTCATAGGCAAATATGTCCCTGTATGTGTGTGTGTGTGTGTGTGTGTGTGTGTGTGTGTGTGTGTGTGTGTGTGTGTGTGTGTGTGTGTGTGTGTGTGTGTGTGTGTGTGTGTGTGTGTGTGTGTGTGTGTGTGTGTGTGTGTGTGTGTGTGTGTGTGTGTGTGTGTGTGTGTGTGTGTGTGTGTGTGTGTGTGTGTGTGGATTCTTCAACTTCAACTTCTAAGGGCCCTAGAGGAGGGTTAGAGGGTGATGATGCTTTAGAGTGGTCCTGGTGAACTGAAGGTGCTAGACCATGTACAGACCCAGCTGACAGGGCACTCTCTGACTCTCTGTTATGTTTAAAGAGTTTATCATGTTCAAACACATATGTAAGTTGTGAAATATCTCATATACAGTATATTGTATAAATATAAAATATTTCCACGGTAACATACTGTACCTTCTGGCTTGAGTTTCCAGGGAACCCATCTTTCCTGGTCTCTCCCTGTAAAGGGAAACATGATACAGTCAGTAGCTGCAGATCCCTTATTGGTCATTTAGTTAGTGACTGCTTGTCTTATTGGATGTACAGTCAGTGGCTGGTCTATAATTGGCTGTACAGTCAGTGGCTGGTCTCTAATTGGATGTACAGTCAGTGGCTGGTCTCTAATTGGATGTACAGTCAGTGGCTGGTCTCTAATTGGCTGTACAGTCAGTGGCTGGTCTCTAATTGGCTGTACAGTCAGTGGCTGGTCTCTAATTGGCTGTACAGTCAGTGGCTGGTCTCTAATTGACTGTACAGTCAGTGGCTGGTCTCTAATTGGCTGTACAGTCAGTGGCTGGTCTCTAATTGGCTGTACAGTCAGTGGCTGGTCTCTAATTGGCTGTACAGTCAGTGGCTGTTCTTTTAGTAGCAGCTTGTCTCTCCCACGTCTATGGCAAGTAAGTATGGTTAAAATTGAACTGTTTCTAAAAGTTCCCTGAACACGTCACAGACATGGCTATAATATTTTCCTGAATGTTGCAGCCAAGGAATGGTGGTATGATTGGGACAACATGAATAGGCCTTGAAGCTTAGTTTGTAGCAATAGTTCCTTAATTGCACTAATTGTCATATTGATACAGCATTCCACCCTGTAGCTCACTGCTGTTTGCCTCTGAAGCAGGGTCAGTCCCTGGATGGGAGACCAGATGCTGCTGGAAGTGGTGTCGGAGGGCCAGTAGGAGGCACTCTGGTCTAAAAAATAAAATAAAATGTCCCAGGGCAGTGATTAGGGACATTGCCCTGTGTAGGTTTCTGTCTTCCTGATGGGACGTTAAACGGGTGTCCTGACTCTCTGTGGTCACTAAATATCCCATGGCACGTAAGAGTAGGAGTGTTAACTCTGGTGTCCTGGCTAAATTCCCAATCTGGCCACCTAATCATCCCCAGCTTCCAATTGGCTCATTCATCCTCCCTCCTCTCCCTTGTAACTATTCCCCAGGTCTTTGCTGTAAATGAGAATGTGTTAAAATGATGTAAAGTAAATAAAAGTGTATTTGGTTGACATGGAACTACAGTGGTTAAATGTCACTTTTTTAAATCTTCTAATGAGACCATGTTGAAGCAGCTAGCAGAAATGCTGTTTCCCCTCGTCAAACAAGGCCCCAACACAGTGAAACAGGGTTACTGTGGATCTGGGATTTGTAGCTTGCCAATTATCGGGTAATACAATCCACCTCTCTCCGCAGCTGTTGGAGCACTGTGTTACATACAACAGGCTCGGGACAGCTGTAAGGGAAGCAGGATGGGACACTAGCTTAGCTCAGTGAACTGCTGGACCTTCTAAATCCTCTGGCTAATGTGTGAATAAGACACTGACGGCCACCGACTGCAGCCTACATTAGTATAAGGACATGCCCTGGGCCATAATGGTTATAATAACTTTTGGAGAAAATATCCAAATAATGTATGTTTTTGACATTTCTAGAATGTCTCCAAGCTAAAATCTTTAATTGCTACATCCATTTTTGTACTTATAAATGAATGATATTGTATATATCCATAGATTCGAGAAGAACAGAACTCATAAATTAATCATACTGTATACACCCATAGATTTTTGAAGAATTTAGCTTATAAATGCCTCATGAGGTTAGATCAGGTGTCATACCCCTTCAGAACCCAAAATAGAAGCATGTTAAATGTGTAAACAAAGTAAATGTAAACAAACACTGTATTGTGTCAAAACATATTTAAAACTATCATTTTGATATCAAGGATGGTCAGTCCTTGCATCCATAGTTCTGTCTACAAATTTAAATGGTTACTTTTCTGCGGCGGTGGTTAGAGGGGCTAGTAACTGAAAGGTTGGTGGATCGAATCCCTGAGCTGACAACATAAAAATCTGTTGTTCTGCCCCTGAACAAGGCAGTTAACCCACTGTTACCCAGTAGGCTGCCATTGTAAGTATGAATGTGTTCTTAACCCACTGTTCCCCAGTAGGCTGCCATTGTAAGTATGAATGTGTTCTTAACCCACTGTTCCCAGGTAGGCTGCCATTGTAAGTAAGAATGTGTTCTTAACCCACTGTTCCCAGGTAGGCTGCCATTGTAAGTAAGAATGTGTTCTTAACCCACTGTTCCCCAGGTAGGCTGCCATTGTAAGTAAGAATGTGTTCTTAACCCACTGTTCCCCAGGTAGGCTGCCATTGTAAGTTTTATTATCCAGGCCCATCCCTCAGTTGCTTACCAAATGTTTTATTATCCAGGCCCATCCCTCAGTTGTTTACCAAATGCTTTAATATCCAGGCCCATCCCTCAGTTGCTTACCAAATGATTTAATATCCAGGCCCATCCCTCAGTTGTTTACCAAATGTTTTATTATCCAGGCCCATCCCTCAGTTGTTTACCAAATGTTTTATTATCCAGGCCCATCCCTCAGTTGCTTACCAAATGTTTTATTATCCAGGCCCATCCCTCAGTTGCTAACCAAATGTTTTATTATCCAGGCCCATCCCTCAGTTGCTAACCAAATGTTTTATTATCCAGGCCCATCCCTCAGTTGTTTACCAAATGTTTTATTATCCAGGCCCATCCCTCAGTTGCTTACCAAATGTTTTATTATCCAGGCCCATCCCTCAGTTGCTTACCAAATGTTTTATTATCCAGGCCCATCCCTCAGTTGTTTACCAAATGTTTTAATATCCAGGCCCATCCCTCAGTTGTTTACCAAATGTTTTAATATCCAGGCCCATCCCTCAGTTGTTTACCAAATGTTTTAATATCCAGGCCCATCCCTCAGTTGCTTACCAAATGTTTTAATATCCAGGCCCATCCCTCAGTTGTTTACCAAATGTTTTATTATCCAGGCCCATCCCTCAGTTGCTTACCAAATGTTTTATTATCCAGGCCCATCCCTCAGTTGTTTACCAAATGTTTTATTATCCAGGCCCATCCCTCATTTGTTTACCAAATGTTTTATTATCCAGGCCCATCCCTCAGTTGTTTACCAAATGTTTTATTATCCAGGCCCATCCCTCAGTTGTTTACCAAATGTTTTATTATCCAGGCCCATTCCTCAATTGTTTACCAAATGTTTTATTATCCAGGCCCATCCCTCAGTTGTTTACCAAATGTTTTATTATCCAGGCCCATCCCTCAGTTGTTTACCAAATGTTTTATTATCCAGGCCCATCCCTCAGTTGTTTACCAAATGTTTTATTATCCAGGCCCATCCCTCAGTTGTTTACCAAATGTTTTATTATCCAGGCCCATCCCTCAGTTGTTTACCAAATGTTTTATTATCCAGGCCCATCCCTCAGTTGTTTACCAAATGTTTTATTATCCAGGCCCATCCCTCAGTTGTTTACCAAATGTTTTATTATCCAGGCCCATCCCTCAGTTGTTTACCAAATGTTTTATTATCCAGGCCCATCCCTCAGTTGTTTACCAAATGTTTTATTATCCAGGCCCATCCCTCAGTTGCTTACCAAATGTTTTATTATCCAGGCCCATCCCTCAGTTGCTTACCAAATGTTTTATTATCCAGGCCCATCCCTCAGTTGTTTACCAAATGTTTTATTATCCAGGCCCATCCCTCAGTTGTTTACCAAATGTTTTAATATCCAGGCCCATCCCTCAGTTGTTTACCAAATGTTTTAATATCCAGGCCCATCCCTCAGTTGCTTACCAAATGTTTTAATATCCAGGCCCATCCCTCAGTTGTTTACCAAATGTTTTATTATCCAGGCCCATCCCTCAGTTGCTTACCAAATGTTTTATTATCCAGGCCCATCCCTCAGTTGTTTTTACCAAATGTTTTATTATCCAGGCCCATCCCTCAGTTGTTTGCAAATGTTTTATTATCCAGGCCCATCCCTCAGTTGTTTACCAAATGTTTTATTATCCAGGCCCATCCCTCAGTTGTTTACCAAATGTTTTATTATCCAGGCCCATCCCTCAGTTGTTTACCAAATGTTTTATTATCCAGGCCCCCATCCTCAGCCCATCCCTCAGTTGTTTACCAAATGTTTTATTATCCAGGCCCATCCCTCAGTTGTTTACCAAATGTTTTAATATCCAGGCCCATCCCTCAGTTGTTTACCAAATGTTTTAATATCCAGGCCCATCCCTCAGTTTTAATTGCTTACCAAATGTTTTAATATCCAGGCCCATCCCTCAGTTGTTTACCAAATGTTTTATTATCCAGGCCCATCCCTCAGTTGTTTACCAAATGTTTTATTATCCAGGCCCATCCCTCAGTTGTTTACCAAATGTTTTATTATCCAGGCCCATCCCTCAGTTGTTTACCAAATGTTTTAATATCCAGGCCCATCCCTCAGTTGCTTACCAAATGTTTTAATATCCAGGCCCATCCCTCAGTTGCTTACCAAATGATTTAATATCCAGGCCCATCCCTCAGTTGTTTTCCAAATGTTTTAATATCCAGGCCCATCCCTCAGTTGCTTTCCAAATGTTTTATTATCCAGGCCCATCCCTCAGTTGTTTACCAAATGTTTTATTATCCAGGCCCATCCCTCAGTTGTTTACCAAATGTTTTATTATCCAGGCCCATCCCTCAGTTGTTTACCAAATGTTTTATTATCCAGGCCCATCCCTCAGTTGTTTACCAAATGTTTTAATACAGGCCCATCCCTCAGTTGTTTACCAAAATAGCGCTTGTTATTGTTTCAATTGAGGACTGTAGCTTTAAAGTAACTGTTCAGTGAAAATCTCATTTTAAAAGGTAGACTGATATCCGACTTCACTCTTACAGTGTATCCACGAGCAGCACGGCCAGATATTGAGATGAGTGATATCCAAGACTTCACTCTTACAGTCACACACAGTATCTGCACATGTTCACGGGTTCCCTCTTCGCAGCCTGGTAACCAGGGCGCCTAAAAACAGAAGCCATGCACTTTCTTGGTGGTTGCAGAAACTGACCCACTATGTTGTTGACTTCCTGTCTGTATGTTGTATTGCTGAGTCTAACTCTAAAAGATCATTATGTTGTTGACTTCCTGTCTGTATGTTGTATTGCTGAGTCTACCTCTAAAAGATCATTATGTTGTTGACTTTCTGTCTGTATGTTGTATTGCTGAGTCTAACTCTAAAAGATCATTATGTTGTTGACTTCCTGTCTGTATGTTGTATTGCTGAGTCTACCTCTAAAATATCATTATGTTGCTGACTTCCTGTATGTTGTATTGCAGAGTCTAACTCTAAAAGATCATTATGTTGTTGACTTCCTGTCTGTATGTTGTATTGCTGAGTCTACCTCTAAAAGATCATTATGTTGTTGACTTTCTGTCTGTATGTTGTATTGCTGAGTCTAACTCTAAAAGATCATTATGTTGTTGACTTCCTGTCTGTATGTTGTATTGCTGAGTCTACCTCTAAAAGATCATTATGTTGTTGACTTCTGTCTGTTTGTATTGTCTATTGATCAGAGTCTAAGGCCCATCTAAAAGATCAAAGATCACTCTTATGTTGTTGACTTCCTGTCTGTATGTTGTATTGCTGAGTCTACCTCTAAAAGATCATTATGTTGTTGACTTCTGTCTAACTCTGTATGTTGTATTGCAGTCTAACTCTAAAAGATCATTATGTTGTCTAACTTGACTTCCTGTCTGTATGTTGTATTGCTGAGTCTACCTCTAAAAATCATATGTTGTTGACTTTGCTGTCTGTATGTTGTATTGCTGAGTCTAACTCTAAAGATCATTATGTTGTTGACTTTCTGTCTGTATGTTGTATTGCTGAGTCTAACTCTAAAAGATCATTATGTTGCTGACTTCCTGTATGTTGTATTGCTGAGTCTACCTCTAAAATATCATTATGTTGTTGACTTTCTGTCTGTATGTTGTATTGATGAGTCTACATCTAAAGATCATATGTATGTTGTTGACTTCCTGTCTGTATGTTGTATGTTGCTGAGTCTACCTCTAAAGATCAAATGTTGTTGACTTCCTGTCTGTATGTTGTATTGCTGAGTCTACCTCTAAAATATCACTTGACCTGTCTGTATGTTGTATTGCTGAGTCTACCTCTAAAATATCATTATGTTGCTGACTTCCTGTATGTTGTATTGCTGAGTCTACCTCTAAAAGATCATTATGTTGTTGACTTTCTGTCTGTATGTTGTATTGCTGAGTCTACCTCTAAAAGATCATTATGTTGTTGACTCATATTAGTGGACAAAGCAAAAAAGTGAAGAAGAAAATCCCTCTAACTATTATCTCAAACAGACCATTTTAAAAATGCTTGCCATTTCCTCAGAGAAGATCACGTCATGTTTTGGCAGAGACATCAAACTGTCTGAGCTGGCCAATCAGCTGTTTACTTGTCTTTTATTTTATTGAATGGTATATAGATCCACACCATGTTGTTGTTGGGGTACGCCCACACCATTGCAACACAGAAAATAGGCTTTTTAACATATAAAATAAGGAAAAGTAGTTCACTCATTTTGTAATTAATTATAGGTAATAGTTCATAGAAATCTGGAAACACTGGACAGTTACTTTAAGAGGGGAAGATGTCCATGTGGCCTACTAGTGATGTTGTAGATACAGTAGCCTATGGAATCTATAGGATCCTCAGTGATGTAAGAGATAGACAGTAGCCTATGGAATCTATAGGATCATCAGTGATGTAGGAGATAGACAGTAGCATATGGAATCTATAGGATCCTCAGTGATGTAGGAGATAGACAGTAGCATATGGAATCTATAGGATCATCAGTGATGCATAATCAGTGAATCAGAAGATTGAACCCTATAGTCTACTGGTATAGGAATATTCAACATCCCTTTAGACAAAGCAGAGTCACCCCAGTAACACCATTTATTGTGTACTGCATGAACTGCAGGTGTGTATAACTGATGTTGGGGATAGATAATAGCCTATAGCTATTATGTTCTGCCTGATCATTAATAGCACCCGCCTGGTGTCCCAGATCTCAATCAGTCCCTGATTAGGGTTAGCAGTCAGTGGAACTGGCTTCAAGATATAGTTTGTAATACAAGGAGCCTATAGGGATGTTTGCATTCTCTTTAGAACAAGTGGACTCTTCCCCAGGGCTGATATGAGGCTTAGGTCCAACGCTCAGCAGAGCATTAAACCCCAATCTGCAGTAGAATCACAGGGTTAAAGGTTACCCTGGTGCCTGTAACTCTACATCCACTCCCTGTGTGAACTGAAACATTGTCATTCTCCTTCTTTCTTCCCCTCTGACTGTCTGTCTGCTTCCATGTCAAGGAAGGGCAGATCATTCATCAAATATCTTTCACACCCATGCTGACACACACACACACACACACACACACACACACACACACACACACACACACACACACACACACACACACACACACACACACACACACACACACACACACACACACACACACGTCCCCCTCTAAGGAACAACATGAGTGTTCTCCTCTGTTGAATCCATTAGAGATAATTATGACACTCTTCAACAGGCTCATTAATATATGTTAGTGCTCCAACATGCATAATTGGGCTTATTTCTAACTAGCTGAATGTTTGGTGTGTGATCATGCCTTTATTGACAGTGGTGACAATGGTTTTCACCATCTACAAAATTAGACATTGAAAGCAAAGCTAGGTGGATGGTGAAGGTTGCTAACGAGCCCTTCACAAGTATCGCGTTACTCAGAACCCACGCTGTTCTCGCGGCAGGTCTGCCAGTTTTCACTAGCAGAAGGGACTTTTCTTAACAGGTTAGGAGAATGAGGTTCAGATTAGGAACAGGGTTTGGGATAGGGTTGTTGGGATACCATTGTTCCTGTTCCCAAGAAAGCTAAGGTAACTGAGCTAAACGACTACCGCCCCGTAGCACTCACTTCCGTCATCATGAAGTGCTTTGAGAGACTAGTCAAGGACCATATCACCTCCACCCTACCTGACACCCTAGACCCACTCCAATTTGCTTACCGCCCAAATAGGTCCACAGACGATGCAATCTCAACCACACTGCACACTGCCCTAACCCACCTGGACAAGAGGAATACCTATGTGAGAATGCTGTTCATCGACTACAGCTCGGCATTCAACACCATAGTACCCTCCAAGCTCGTCATCAAGCTCGAGACCCTGGGTCTCGACCCCGCCCTGTGCAACTGGGTACTGGACTTCCTGACGGGCCGCCCCCAGGTGGTGAGGGTAGGCAACAACATCTCCTCCCCGCTGATCCTCAACACGGGGCCCCACAAGGGTGCGTTCTGAGCCCTCTCCTGTACTCCCTGTTCACCCACGACTGCGTGGCCACGCACGCCTCCAACTCAATCATCAAGTTTGCGGACGACACAACAGTGGTAGGCTTGATTACCAACAACGACGAGACGGCCTACAGGGAGGAGGTGAGGGCCCTTGGAGTGTGGTGTCAGGAAAATAACCTCACACTCAACGTCAACAAAACTAAGGAGATGATTGTGGACTTCAGGAAACAGCAGAGGGAACACCCCCTATCCACATCGATGGAACAGTAGTGGAGAGGGTAGCTAGTTTTAAGTTCCTCGGCATACACATCACAGACAAACTGAATTGGTCCACTCACACTGACAGCGTCGTGAAGAAGGCGCAGCAGCGCCTATTCAACCTCAGGAGGCTGAAGAAATTCGGCTTGTCACCAAAAGCACTCACAAACTTCTACAGATGCACAATCGAGAGCATCCTGGCGGGCTGTATCACCGCCTGGTACGGCAACTGCTCCGCCCTCAACCGTAAGGCTCTCCAGAGGGTAGTGAGGACTGCACAACGCATCACCGGGGGCAAACTACCTGCCCTCCAGGACACCTACACCACCCGTTGTTACAGGAAGGCCATAAAGATCATCAAGGACATCAACCACCCGAACCACTGCCTGTTCACCCCGCTATCATCCAGAAGGCGAGGTCAGTACAGGTGCATCAAAGCTGGGACCGAGAGACTGAAAAACAGCTTCTATCTCAAGGCCATCAGACTGTTAAATAGCCACCACTAACATTGAGTGGCTGCTGCCAACACACTGTCATTGACACTGACCCAACTCCAGCCATTTTAATAATGGGAATTGATGGGAAATGATGTAAATATATCACTAGCCACTTTAAACAATGCTACCTTATATAATGTTACTTACCCTACATTATTCATCTCATATGCATATGTATATACTGTACTCTACAACATCGACTGCATCCTTATGTAACACATGTATCACTAGCCACTTTAACTATGCCACTTTGTTTACTTTGTCTACACACTCATCTCATATGTATATACTGTACTCGATACCATCTACTGTATGCTGCTCTGTACCATCACTCATTCATATATCCTTATGTACATGTTCCTTATCCCCTTACACTGTGTATAAGACAGTAGTTTTGGAATTGTTAGTTAGATTACTTGTTGGTTATCACTGCATTGTCGGAACTAGAAGCACAAGCATTTCGCTACACTCGCATTAACATCTGCTAACCATGTGTATGTGACAAATAAAATTTGATTTGATTTGATTT
>NW_025748797.1:0-15000 GCF_021184085.1 Oncorhynchus gorbuscha
CGAGGAACCTGGAGGGCGATAAATGATAAGGATGTTAAGCTTGAAAGGGCTAGTAACTGTGACAGCATGGAATTCAAAGGAGGCGATAGACAGATGGGTAAGGGAGAAAGAGAGAATGACCACTTGGGAGAGATGAGGATCCCCGGTGCCACCACCCCGCTGACCAGACGCTCTCGGGGTGTGCGAGAACACGTGGGCGGACGAAAGAGAGCAGTAGGAGTAGCAGTGTTGTCTGTGGTGATCCATGTTTCCGTCAGTGCCAAGAAGTCGAGGGACTGGAGGGAGGCATAGGCTGAGATGAACTCTGCCTTGTTGACCGCAGATTGGCAGTTCCAGAGGCTACCGGAGACCTGGAACTCCACGTGGGTCGTGCGCGCTGGGACCACCAGAGTAGGGTGGCCGCGGCCACGCGGTGTGGAAGCGTTTGTATGGTCTGTGCAGAGAGGAGAGAACAGGGATAAACAGACACATAGTTGACAGGCTACAGAAGAGGCTACGCTAATGCAAAGGAGATTGGAATGACAAGTGGACTACACGTCTCGAATGTTCAGAAAGTTAAGCTACGTAGCAAGAATCTTATTGACTAAAATGATTAAAATGATACAGTACTGCTGAAGTAGGCCAGCTGGCAGTGGGTGCGTTGTTGACACTAGACTAATCAAGTCGTTCCGTTGAGTGTAATAGTTTCTGATATTCGGGGGCTAGCTGGCTAGCTAGCAGTGTTGTTTACGTTACGTTGCGTTAAAAGAACGACAATAGCTGGCTAGCGAACCTAGAAAAATGCTCTAGACTACACAATTATCTTTGATACAAAGACGGCTATGTAGCTAGCTATGTAGCTAGCTACGATCAAACAAATCAAACCGTTGTACTGTAATGAAATGAAGTGAAAATGTGATACTACCCAACAGATGTCAAAGAAAAGCTCTCACACGCACACACAGCAAGGATGGAGTTAAAAAGTGCGGTGCTCAAAGACACAGAGAGCAGGCAACGGCATAAACATAATCTCTAGGCCGTGCCGAGTTCAACGAGATATCCCGCTTGACCGTAGCTCGCTCGGTCTAAGCGCAGCGACCGATAGAAAAGTAGGCCCAAAATGAAGCCTGCCCCACAACGTCATTTGCTTTTGGGTGACAGTGAGAGAACCGTTAGGGTGAGAAGCACAATTCGACCTCAGGTATGTTCCTAAGGTCCTTCCGATCTGTGCAAGCCTAACATTGACCGTGTGGCATTAACCCTTAATAGTTAAAAGAAGGTGTTTACTTCAAAGAGTTTGCATTGACTTCTCTCCCCATAGGAATACATTACATGTTAGTTTGCGCTCCAGCACCTGCAGAGGCTCGGTGCATCTCAACAATTGTGCTCTGTAGCCAGCGGCCGGTTAGCTCAGTTGGTTAGAGTGTATGATACGCTGCTCTCTGAAAGTAAGTAATGTCTTGCTTTTTCATCTGACATTTTGACATCAGTGTTACATTAAAGTTGCTTGTCATTGCTACATGACAGTAGGTTGTCGTAAGACAAGGCTGCATGAAGTGTGAACTGCAGCTTTCTTGGATCCACAAAAAAATGTGTTTTTGGGGAATGCGGGCATCGATCCCACTACCTATAGCATGCTAAGCAAACACAACACCAATTGATCAAATTCCCCAGCTGTTTGGAATTGCCACAAGGAGCAACCAAGAGTGTCCAGTCTTGTCAGGCTATGCTGTTGGTGGACTTGTTAGTTTGAGCTCCAGCACTTGCAGAGGATCGGTGCATCTCAACAATTGTGCTCTGTAGCCAGCGGCGGTTAGCTCAGTTGGTTAGAGTGTGTGATACGCTGCTCTCTGAAAGTAAGTAATGTCTTTCTTTTTCATCTGACATTGTGACATCAGTGTTACATGAGAGTTTCTTGTCATTGTTACATGACAGTTTCTTGTCATTGTTTACATGACAGTAGGTTGTCGTAAGACAAGGCTGCATGAAGTGTGAACTGGAGTTTTCTTGGATCCATATAACATTGTGCTTTTGGAGAATGTGGGCATCGATCCCACTACCTCACGCGTGCAAAGCATTTGAGCTAATTCCCCAGCCGTTTGGAATTTCCGCAAGAAGCAACCAAGAGGGTCCAGTCTTGTCAGGCTATGCTGTTGGTGGACTTGTTTGTTGACGTGCCAGCACTTGCAGAGGCTCGGTGCATTTCAACAATTGAGCAAAATAGCAAATGGCCGGTTAGCTCAGTTGGTTAGAGTGTGGTGCTAATAACGCCAAGGTCATGGGTTCGATCCCCATACTGGCTATTATGTACATTTTGAGTGTCAAAATTATGAGTCACATGCATGTGAATTGTCAAGGGTGCCACAGAATTATGTTGAGTGAATTGCCGGAATAGCTCAGTTGGGAGAGCGTTAGACTGAAGATCTAAAGGTCCCTGGTTCGATCCGGGTTTGCATCTGTATTTGTTCTTTCTTTATGCTCTGGCTTCAAGGAAACTTTCCATAGCTTTGTTTGTGGGCCTCAATGGTGTGTGCTACGCTGCTCCTCTGAAAGTAAGTAATGTCTTGCTTTTTCATCTGACATTTTGACATCAGTGTTACATTAAAGTTGCTTGTCATTGCTACATGACAGTAGGTTGTCGTAAGACAAGGCTGCATGAAGTGTGAACTGGAGTTTTCTTGCATCCATAAAACAATGTGCTTTTGGAGAATGTGGGCATCGTTCCCACTACCTCACGCGTGCAAAGCATTTGAGCTAATTCCCCAGCCGTTTGGAATTTCCGCAAGAAGCAACCAAGAGGGTCCAGTCTTGTCAGGCTATGCTGTTGTTGGACTTGTTTGTTGAAGTGCCAGCACTTGCAGAGGCTTGGTGCATTTCAACAATTGAGTAAAATAGCAAATGGCCGGTTAGCTCAGTTGGTTAGAGTGTGGTGCTAATAACGCCAAGGTCATGGGTTCGATCCCCATACTGGCTATTATGTACATTTAGATTGTCAAAATTATGAGTCACATGCATGTGAATTGTCAAGGGTGCCACGGAATTTTGTTGAGTGATTTGCCGTAATAGCTCAGTTGGGAGAGCGTTAGACTGAAGATCTAAAGGTCTCTGGTTCGATCCCGGGTTGCAGTATTTGTTCTTTCTTTATGCTCTGGCTTCAAGGAAACTTTCCACAGCTTTGTTTGTGGGCCTCAATGGTGTGTGCTACGCTGCTCCTCTGAAAGTAAGTAATGTCTTGCTTTTTCATCTGACATTTTGACATCAGTGTTACATTAAAGTTGCTTGTCATTGCTACATGACAGTAGGTTGTCGTAAGACAAGGCTGCATGAAGTGTGAACTGCAGCTTTCTTGGATCCATAAAAAATGTGTTTTTGGGAATGCGGGCATCGATCCCACTACCTATAGCATGCTAAGCAAACACAATACCAATTGATCAAATTCCCCAGCTGTTTGGAATTGCCACAAGGAGCAACCAAGAGTGTCCAGTCTTGTCAGGCTATGCTGTTGGTGGACTTGTTAGTTTGTGCTCCAGCACTTGCAGAGGCTCGGTGCATCTCAACAATTGTGCTCTGTAGCCAGCGGCCGGTTAGCTCAGTTGGTTAGAGTGTGTGATACGCTGCTCTCTGAAAGTAAGTAATGTCTTTCTTTTTCATCTGACATTGTGACATCAGTGTTTGAGAGTTTCTTGTCATTGTTACATGATAGTTTCTTGTCATTGTTTACATGACAGTAGGTTGTCGTAAGACAAGGCTGCATGAAGTGTGAACTGGAGTTTTCTTGGATCCATAAAACAATGTGCTTTTGGAGAATGTGGGCATCGATCCTTGTATACATGTTATTTGTTTCCTTTGTGATGCAGCACAGACTACCAGTAAATATACCACTTTATGGTTAAAGGAATTCCTGCCTCAGTCTCATACATTCCTCTGTCACCTGACACGTGACCACCTGTTCACCGACACTGTCAGTCATCCTACCTGTCCAGCAACCCACACAGATTCCACTAATCTTTCATAAGTAATTTCTTGCTTTTTCATCTGACATTTTGACATCAGTGTTACATTAAAGTTGCTTGTCATTGCTACATGACAGTAGGTTGTCGTAAGACAAGGCTGCATGAAGTGTGAACTGCAGCTTTCTTGGATCCACAAAAAAATGTGTTTTTGGGGAATCGGGCATCGATCCCACTACCTATAGCATGCTAAGCAAACACAATACCAATTGATCAAATTCCCCAGCTGTTTGGAATTGCCACAAGGAGCAACCAAGAGTGTCCAGTCTTGTCAGGCTATGCTGTTGGTGGACTTGTTAGTTTGCGCTCCAGCACTTGCAGAGGCTCGGTGCATCTCAACAATTGTGCTCTGTAGCCAGCGGCCGGTTAGCTCAGTTTGTTAGAGTGTGTGATACGCTGCTCTCTGAAAGTAAGTAATGTCTTTCTTTTTCATCTGACATTGTGACATCAGTGTTACATGAGAGTTTCTTGTCATTGTTACATGATAGTTTCTTGTCATTGTTTACATGACGTAGGTTGTCGTAAGACAAGGCTGCATGAAGTGTGAACTGGAGTTTTCTTGGATCCATAAAACAAAGTGCTTTTGGAGAATGTGGTCATCGATCCCACTACCTCACGCGTGCAAAGCATTTGAGCTAATTCCCCAGCCGTTTGGAATTTCCGCAAGAAGCAACCAAGAGGGTCCAGTCTTGTCAGGCTATGCTGTTGGTGGACTTGTTTGTTGACGTGCCAGCACTTGCAGAGGCTCGGTGCATTTCAACAATTGAGCAAAATAGCAAATGGCCGGTTAGCTCAGTTGGTTAGAGTGTGGTGCTAATAACGCCAAGGTCATGGGTTCGATCCCCATACTGGCTATTATGTACATTTTGAGTGTCAAAATTATGAGTCACATGCATGTGAATTGTCAAGGGTGCCACAGAATTATGTTGAGTGAATTGCCGGAATAGCTCAGTTGGGAGAGCGTTAGACTGAAAATCTAAAGGTCCCTGGTTCGATCCCGGGTTTCGGCATCTGTATTTGTTCTTTCTTTATGCTCTGGCTTCAAGGAAACTTTCCACAGCTTTGTTTGTGGGCCTCAATGGTGTGTGCTACGCTGCTCCTCTGAAAGTAAGTAATTTCTTGCTTTTTCATCTGACATTTTGACATCAGTGTTACATTAAAGTTGCTTGTCATTGCTACATGACAGTAGGTTGTCGTAAGACAAGGCTGCATGAAGTGTGAACTGCAGCTTTCTTGGATCCACAAAAAAATGTGTTTTTGGGGAATGCGGGCATCGATCCCACTACCTATAGCATGCTAAGCAAACACAATACCAATTGATCAAATTCCCCAGCTGTTTGGAATTGCCACAAGGAGCAACCAAGAGTGTCCAGTCTTGTCAGGCTATGCTGTTGGTGGACTTGTTAGTTTGCGCTCCAGCACTTGCAGAGGCTCGGTGCATCTCAACAATTGTGCTCTGTAGCCAGCGGCCGGTTAGCTCAGTTGGTTAGAGTGTGTGATACGCTGCTCTCTGAAAGTAAGTAATGTCTTTCTTTTTCATCTGACATTGTGACATCAGTGTTACATGAGAGTTTCTTGTCATTGTTACATGATAGTTTCTTGTCATTGTTTACATGACGTAGGTTGTCGTAAGACAAGGCTGCATGAAGTGTGAACTGGAGTTTTCTTGGATCCATAAAACAAAGTGCTTTTGGAGAATGTGGTCATCGATCCCACTACCTCACGCGTGCAAAGCATTTGAGCTAATTCCCCAGCCGTTTGGAATTTCCGCAAGAAGCAACCAAGAGGGTCCAGTCTTGTCAGTCTATGCTGTTGGTGGACTTGTTTGTTGACGTGCCAGCACTTGCAGAGGCTCGGTGCATTTCAACAATTGAGCAAAATAGCAAATGGCCGTTTAGCTCAGTTGGTTAGAGTGTGGTGCTAATAATGCCAAGGTCATGGGTTCGATCCCCATACTGGCTATTATGTACATTTTGAGTGTCAAAATTATGAGTCACATGCATGTGAATTCTCAAGGGTGCCACAGAATTATGTTGAGTGAATTGCAGGAATAGCTCAGTTGGGAGAGCGTTAGACTGAAAATCTAAAGGTCCCTGGTTCGATCCTGGGTTTCGGCATCTGTATTTGTTCTTTCTTTATGCTCTGGCTTCAAGGAAACTTTCCACAGCTTTGTTTGTGGGCCTCAATGGTGTGTGCTACGCTGCTCCTCTGAAAGTAAGTAATGTCTTGCTTTTTCATCTGACATTTTGACATCAGTGTTACATTAAAGTTGCTTGTCATTGCTACATGACAGTAGGTTGTCGTAAGACAAGGCTGCATGAAGTGTGAACTGGAGTTTTCTTGCATCCATAAAACAATGTGCTTTTGGAGAAAGGAGGTGTAGCTCAGTGGTAGAGCGCATGCTTTGCATGTATGAGATCCTAGGTTCAATCCCCAGCTTCTCCATGTTTTTTTGCAAAGACCCAACTTCTACTTTCCAATATGTTGAAATTCTAAGCAGGAAACAGAGATGTGCTAAATAATTTGGTCTTTTAATCTGAAGAACAGGCATTCAATCCCTGTTAGTACATTTATAGAACAGAAGTGGCATGGTTGCCAACTTTTATGGCATCATTTTCAAAAACTGAAGTTCATGTTTTCGATCCCTGTCCGTACCTGTTTTAAGAATTGCTGCTATCATTTCATTGTAGTTTCAATGGAGTGGTGTATATATAAAGTACAGTGTATTGATATTGCGTTTTATCTGCAAATTAAATGGGATGGAAGCTCAGAGGGGAGTGCATGCTATATATGTATGAGGTCCTTTCTCCACTGAGTTTGTGTGCCAAATTCACATTTGCACAACTACTATTTTCCAGAATGTTGATATATATATATATATATATATTGCAGTATAGGGTGGCATGTTGGCCAAGTGGTAAGGTGACGGTCTCGTAAATCAAAGACCATGGGTTCAAATCCCATCCGTGCCTTTATAGAAAAGGCTTCAAATTCCATGGAAATTTACATTAATTGGAGTACTTTGTAGAAGAATCATGTTGTATCAATATTTGAACACAACTATTATATTAAGGGGAAGTAGAGCCAGTTGGCCCCGAACAAGATGGCGTCTAGGCCTCAACTGTTTTTGAGTTATGGCCATTTATCTGGGATTAGGTCCAAAATGAAAATAGAGAAATTATTTTTCCACTTCGTCAAAGTCAAGGAGCCTCCGGTGTCAATAAAAAAAGAACCAGCCATTTATCTATCGTCATTTAAGAGAAATCGTACAACGACAGATTGGTGATGTTCATGGATAGGTGTTTTTTTTCCAACGGTTACAGATCCAGTTGCAGGGTGTTCTTACGAATCTTTTTAAAGTGAGCTGCGGAGCTCTGCGAGATTTCTGTGATTTTCTATGATTTTCTGAAATAACACACACTCACTAAACCCTCCGTAAATAACTCAGTTCTTAACGTAAAGACTTAAAACTCAGAATTCTGTAAAAGCATACCCCAATCAGGATATGAGTTTATTTATAGCTTCCTGTGCCAACCGGAAGTGCCTTAAATGGTGTCACAGTGGCAGTTTCCAAGGGTTAAAAGGTCAGATCTTTTCAAAACTTCATATGTGTGATTAAGCAACCCCCATAAACTGTAAGTCAGTCATTTCTCCCAACAGATGTCAAAGAAAAGCTCTCTCTCACACACACACACACAGAAACACACACACAGCAAGGATGGAGTGACAAAGTGCGGTGCTTAAAGACACACAAAGCCTACAATGGCATTTACATATTCTCTAGGCCGTGCCGAGTTCAACAAGATGCCCCGCTTGACCGTAGCTCGCTCGGTCTAAGCACAGCGACCATTAGAAAAGTAGGCCCAAAATGAAGGCTGGCCCTCAATGTCATTTGCTTTTGGGTGACAGTGAGAGAACCGTTCAGGTGAGAAGCACAAATCGACCTCAGGAACGTACCGGAGGTCCTCCCGATCCGTGCAAGCCTAACCTTGACCGTGTGTCATTAACCCATACCAGTTAAAAGAAGGTGTTTACATCAAACAGTTTGCATTGACTTCTCTCCCCATAGGAATACATTGCCTGCACCTCTAAATTCAACCTGAACCCTATGCGGGTTATGAATGCCTTATGAACCTGTCGTCTATGACAGTCCATCAGACCACTATGAGGTCTACCTGTGTCGATTCTAAGCTTCCTGGAGCAACCGGAAGTGGTTAAATTGACCCAAAAGGTGTTTTGATGTACATAACCTTCAAAGGTGAAAATGACTACATTCAACGCTTTGTAGATCGTAGATCAGTCCATTCTTAACTTAAAGACTTACAACTCAGGATTCTGTAAGTGGCTATGTGAATCAAGACATGTGTTTACTTATAGCTTCCTGTGCCAACCGGAAGTGCCTGTTATTGGGTCACACTGTCTGTTTTGAAGGGTTAAAAAAGTCACATCCTTCCTAAACTTCATATGTGTGACTAGGTAACCCTCATGAACTGTAAATCAGTCATTTCTCCCAACATTTACATACATTTACATTTAAGTCATTTAGCAGACGCTCTTATCCAGAGCGACTTACAAATTGGTGCATTCACCTTATGACATCCAGTGGAACAGTCACTTTACAATAGTGCATCTAAAACTTAAGGGGGGGTGAGAGGGATTACTTATCCTATCCTAGGTATTCCTTAAAGAGGTGGAGTTTCAGGTGTCTCCGGAAGGTGGTGATTGACTCCGCAGTCCTGGCGTCGTGAGGGAGTTTGTTCCACCATTGGGGGCCAGGGCAGCGAACAGTTTTGACTGGGCTGAGCGGGAGCTGTACTTCCTCAGTGGTAGGGAGGCGAGCAGGCCAGGGGTGGATGAACGCAGTGCCCTTGTTTGGGTGTAGGGCCTGATCAGAGCCTGGAGGTACTGAGGTGCCGTTCCCCTCACAGCTCCGTAGGCAAACACCATGGTATGGTAGCGGATGCGAGCTTCAACTGGAAGCCAGTGGAGAGAACGGAGGAGCGGGGTGACGTGAGAGAACTTGGGAAGGTTGAACACCAGACGGGCTGCGGCGTTCTGGATGAGTTGAAGGGGTTTAATGGCACAGGCAGGGAGCCCAGCCAACAGCGAGTTGCAGTAATCCAGACGGGAGATGACAAGTGCCTGGATTAGGACCTGCGCCGCTTCCTGTGTGAGGCAGGGTCGTACTCTGCGGATGTTGTAGAGCATGAACCTACAGGAACGGGCCACCGCCTTGATGTTGGTTGAGAACGACAGGGTGTTGTCAGGATCACGCCAAGGTTCTTGGCGCTCTGGGAGGAGGACACAATGGAGTTGTCAACCGTGATGGCGAGATCATGGAACGGACAGTCCTTCCCCGGGAGGAAGAGCAGCTCCGTCTTGCCGAGGTTCAGCTTGAGGTGGTGATCCGTCATCCACACTGATATGTCTGCCAGACATGCAGAGATGCGATTCGCCACCTGGTCATCAGAAGGGGGAAAGGAGAAGATTAATTGTGTGTCGTCTGCATAGCAATGATAAGAGAGACCATGTGAGGTTATGACAGAGCCAAGTGACTTGGTGTATAGCGAGAATAGGAGAGGGCCAAGAACAGAGCCCTGGGGGACACCAGTGGTGAGAGCGCGTGGTGAGGAGACAGATTCTCGCCACGCCACCTGGTAGGAGCGACCTGTCAGGTAGGACGCAATCCAAGCGTGGGCCGCGCCAGAGATGCCCAACTCGGAGAGGGTGGAGAGGAGGATCTGATGGTTCACAGTATCGAAGGCAGCCGATAGATCTAGAAGGATGAGAGCAGAGGAGAGAGAGTTAGCTTTAGCAGTGCGGAGCGCCTCCGTGATACAGAGGAGAGCAGTCTCAGTTGAATGACTAGTCTTGAAACCTGACTGATTTGGATCAAGAAGGTCATTCAGAGAGAGATAGCGGGAGAGCTGGCCAAGGACGGCACGTTCAAGAGTTTTGGAGAGAAAAGAAAGAAGGGATACTGGTCTGTAATTGTTGACAACGGAGGGATCGAGTGTAGGTTTTTTCAGAAGGGGTGCAACTCTCGCTCTCTTGAAGACGGAAGGGACGTAGCCAGCGGTCAGGGATGAGTTGATGAGCGAGGTGAGGTAAGGGAGAAGGTCTCCGGAAATGGTCTGGAGAAGAGAGGAGGGGATAGGGTCAAGCGGGCAGGTTGTTGGGCGGCCGGCCGTCACAAGACGCGAGATTTCATCTGGAGAGAGAGGGGAGAAAGAGGTCAGAGCACAGGGTAGGGCAGTGTGAGCAGAATCAGCGGTGTCGTTTGACTTAGCAAACGAGGATCGGATGTCGTCGACCTTCTTTTCAAAATGGTTGACGAAGTCATCTGCAGAGAGGGACGAGGGGGGGGGGGGATTCAGGAGGGAGGAGAAGGTGGCAAAGAGCTTCCTAGGGTTAGAGGCAGATGCTTGGAATTTAGCGTGGTAGAAAGTGGCTTTAGCAGCAGAGACAGAGGAGGAAAATGTAGAGAGGAGGGAGTGAAAGGATGCCAGGTCCGCAGGGAGGCGAGTTTTCCTCCATTTCCGCTCGGCTGCCCGGAGCCCTGTTCTGTGAGCTCGCAATGAGTCATCGAGCCACGGAGCGGGAGGGGAGGACCGAGCCGGCCTGGAGGATAGGGGACATAGAGAGTCAAGGGATGCAGAGAGGGAGGAGAGGAGGGTTGAGGAGGCAGAATCAGGAGATAGGTGGGAGAAGGTTTGAGCGGAGGGAAGAGATGATAGGATGGAAGAGGAGAGAGTAGCGGGGGAGAGAGAGCGAAGGTTGGGACGGCGCGATACCATCCAGTAGGGGCAGTGTGGGAGGTGTTGGATGAGAGCGAGAGGGAAAAGGATACAAGGTAGTGGTCGGAGACTTGGAGGGGAGTTGCAATGAGGTTAGTGGAAGAACAGCATCTAGTAAAGATGAGGTCGAGCGTATTGCCTGCCTTGTGAGTAGGGGGGAAGGTGAGAGGGTGAGGTCAAAAGAGGAGAGGAGTGGAAAGAAGGAGGCAGAGAGGAAAGAGTCAAAGGTAGACGTGGGGAGGTTAAAGTCGCCCAGAACTGTGAGAGGTGAGCCGTCCTCAGGAAAGGAGCTTATCAAGGCATCAAGCTCATTGATGAACTCTCCGAGGGAACCTGGAGGGCGATAAATGATAAGGATGTTAAGCTTGAAAGGGCTAGTAACTGTGACAGCATGGAATTCAAAGGAGGCGATAGACAGATGGGTAAGGGGAGAAAGAGAGAATGACCACTTGGGAGAGATGAGGATCCCGGTGCCACCACCCCGCTGACCAGACGCTCTCGGGGTGTGCGAGAACACGTGGGCGGACGAAGAGAGAGCAGTAGGAGTAGCAGTGTTGTCTGTGGTGATCCATGTTTCCGTCAGTGCCAAGAAGTCGAGGGACTGGAGGGAGGCATAGGCTGAGATGAACTCTGCCTTGTTGACCGCAGATTGGCAGTTCCAGAGGCTACCGGAGACCTGGAACTCCACGTGGGTCGTGCGCGCTGGGACCACCAGAGTAGGGTGGCCGCGGCCACGCGGTGTGGAGCGTTTGTATGGTCTGTGCAGAGAGGAGAGAACAGGGATAAACAGACACATAGTTGACAGGCTACAGAAGAGGCTACGCTAATGCAAAGGAGATTGGAATGACAAGTGGACTACACGTCTCGAATGTTCAGAAAGTTAAGCTACGTAGCAAGAATCTTATTGACTAAAATGATTAAAATGATACAGTACTGCTGAAGTAGGCCAGCTGGCAGTGGGTGCGTTGTTGACACTAGACTAATCAAGTCGTTCCGTTGAGTGTAATAGTTTCTGCTATTCGGGGGCTAGCTGGCTAGCTAGCAGTGTTGTTTACGTTACGTTAAAAGAACGACAATAGCTGGCTAGCGAACCTAGAAAATCGCTCTAGACTACACAATTATCTTTGATACAAAGACGGCTATGTAGCTAGCTATGTAGCTAGCTACGATCAAACAAATCAAACCGTTGTACTGTAATGAAATGAAGTGAAAATGTGATACTACCCAACAGATGTCAAAGAAAAGCTCTCACACGCACACACAGCAAGGATGGAGTTAAAAAGTGCGGTGCTCAAAGACACAGAGAGCAGGCAACGGCATAAACATAATCTCTAGGCCGTGCCGAGTTCAACGAGATATCCCGCTTGACCGTAGCTCGCTCGGTCTAAGCGCAGCGACCATTAGAAAAGTAGGCCCAAAATGAAGCCTGCCCCACAACGTCATTTGCTTTTGGGTGACAGTGAGAGAACCGTTAGGGTGAGAAGCACAATTCGACCTCAGGTATGTTCCTAAGGTCCTTCCGATCTGTGCAAGCCTAACATTGACCGTGTGGCATTAACCCTTAATAGTTAAAAGAAGGTGTTTACTTCAAAGAGTTTGCATTGACTTCTCTCCCCATAGGAATACATTACATGTTAGTTTGCGCTCCAGCACCTGCAGAGGCTCGGTGCATCTCAACAATTGTGCTCTGTAGCCAGCGGCCGGTTAGCTCAGTTGGTTAGAGTGTATGATACGCTGCTCTCTGAAAGTAAGTAATGTCTTGCTTTTTCATCTGACATTTTGACATCAGTGTTACATTAAAGTTGCTTGTCATTGCTACATGACAGTAGGTTGTCGTAAGACAAGGCTGCATGAAGGTGAACTGCAGCTTTCTTGGATCCACAAAAAAATGTGTTTTTGGGGAATGCGGGCATCGATCCCACTACCTATAGCATGCTAAGCAAAAACAATACCAATTGATCAAATTCCCCAGCTGTTTGGAATTGCCACAAGGAGCAACCAAGAGTGTCCAGTCTTGTCAGGCTATGCTGTTGGTGGACTTGTTAGTTTGCGCTCCAGCACTTGCAGAGGCTCGGTGCATCTCAACAATTGTGCTCTGTAGCCAGCGGCCGGTTAGCTCAGTTGGTTAGAGTGTGTGATACGCTGCTCTCTGAAAGTAAGTAATGTCTTTCTTTTTCATCTGACATTGTGACATCAGTGTTACATGAGAGTTTCTTGTCATTGTTACATGACAGTTTCTTGTCATTGTTTACATGACAGTAGGTTGTCGTAAGACAAGGCTGCATGAAGTGTGAACTGGAGTTTTCTTGGATCCATATAACATTGTGCTTTTGGAGAATGTGGGCATCGATCCCACTACCTCACGCTTGCAAAGCATTTGAGCTAATTCCCCAGCCGTTTGGAATTTCCGCAAGAAGCAACCAAGAGGGTCCAGTCTTGTCAGGCTATGCTGTTGGTGGACTTGTTTGTTGACGTGCCAGCACTTGCAGAGGCTCGGTGCATTTCAACAATTGAGCAAAATAGCAAATGGCCGGTTAGCTCAGTTGGTTAGAGTGTGGTGCTAATAACGCCAAGGTCATGGGTTCGATCCCCATACTGGCTATTATGTACATTTTGAGTGTCAAAATTATGAGTCACATGCATGTGAATTGTCAAGGGTGCCACAGAATTATGTTGAGTGAATTGCCGGAATAGCTAAGTTGGGAGAGCGTTAGACTGAAGATCTAAAGGTCCCTGGTTCGATCCCGGGTTTCGGCATCTGTATTTGTTCTTTCTTTATGCTCTGGCTTCAAGGAAACTTTCCATAGCTTTGTTTGTGGGCCTCAATGGTGTGTGCTACGCTGCTCCTCTGAAAGTAAGTAATGTCTTGCTTTTTCATCTGACATTTTGACATCAGTGTTACATTAAAGTTGCTTGTCATTGCTACATGACAGTAGGTTGTCGTAAGACAAGGCTGCATGAAGTGTGAACTGCAGCTTTCTTGGATCCACAAAAAAATGTGTTTTTGGGGAATGCGGGCATCGATCCCACTACCTATAGCATGCTAAACAAACACAATACCAATTGATCAAATTCCCCAGCTGTTTGGAATTGCCACAAGGAGCAACCAAGAGTGTCCAGTCTTGTCAGGCTATGCTGTTGGTGGACTTGTTAGTTTGTGCTCCAGCACTTGCAGAGGATCGGTGCATCTCAACAATTGTGCTCTGTAGCCAGCGCCCGGTTAGCTCAGTTGGTTAGAGTGTGTGATACGCTGCTCTCTGAAAGTAAGTAATGTCTTTCTTTTTCATCTGACATTGTGACATCAGTGTTACATGAGAGTTTCTTGTCATTGTTACATGACAGTTTCTTGTCATTGTTTACATGACAGTAGGTTGTCGTAAGACAAGGCTGCATGAAGTGTGAACTGGAGTTTTCTTGGATCCATATAACATTGTGCTTTTGGAGAATGTGGGCATCGATCCCACTACCTCACGCGTGCAAAGCATTTGAGCTAATTCCCCAGCCGTTTGGAATTTCCGCAAGAAGCAACCAAGAGGGTCCAGTCTTGTCAGGCTATGCTGTTGGTGGACTTGTTTGTTGACGTGCCAGCACTTGCAGAGGCTCGGTGCATTTCAACAATTGAGCAAAATAGCAAATGGCCGGTTAGCTCAGTTGGTTAGAGTGTGGTGCTAATAACGCTAAGGTCATGGGTTCGATCCCCATACTGGCTATTATGTACATTTTGAGTGTCAAAATTATGAGTCACATGCATGTGAATTGTCAAGGGTGCCACAGAATTATGTTGAGTGAATTGCCGGAATAGCTCAGTTGGGAGAGCGTTAGACTGAAGATCTAAAGGTCCCTGGTTCTATCCCGGGTTTCGGCATCTGTATTTGTTCTTTCTTTATGCTCTGGCTTCAAGGAAACTTTCCATAGCTTTGTTTGTGGGCCTCAATGGTGTGTGCTACGCTGCTCCTCTGAAAGTAAGTAATGTCTTGCTTTTTCATCTGACATTTTGACATCAGTGTTACATTAAAGTTGCTTGTCATTGCTACATGACAGTAGGTTGTCGTAAGACAAGGCTGCATGAAGTGTGAACTGCAGCTTTCTTGGATCCACAAAAAAATGTGTTTTTGGGGAATGCGGGCATCGATCCCACTACCTATAGCATGCTAAGCAAACACAATACCAATTGATCAAATTCCCCAGCTGTTTGGAATTGCCACAAGGAGCAA